>NC_053114.1:43630827-43693327 GCF_010015445.1 Perca fluviatilis | reverse complement strand
TTGTGTGTCTGTGTGTGTGTGTGTATGTCTCTGTGTGTGTGTTTGTTTGTGTGTGTCTCTGTGTGTGTGCATGTGTGTGTGTCTCTGTGTGTGTGTGTCTGTGTATTTGTGTCTCTGTGTTTGTGTGTCTGTGTATTTGTGTCTCCGTCTGTGTGTGTGTGTGTGTGTGTCTCTGTGTGTCTGTATTTGTGTCTCTGTGTGTGTGTGTGTGTCTCTGTGTTTGTGTGTCTGTGTATGTCTCTGTGTGTGTTTGTTTGTGTGTGTCTGTGTGTGTCTCTGTGTTTGTGTGTCTGTGTGTGTGTTTGTTTGTGTGTGTCTCTGTGTTTGTGTGTCTCTGTGTGTTTGTTTGTGTGTGTGTGTGTCTACGTGTATTTGTGTCTCTGTCTGTGTGTCTCTGTGTGTGTGTGTGTGTGTGTGTCTCTGTGTTTGTGTCTGTGTGTGTGTGTGTGTGTGTGTATGTCTGTGTGAGTGTGTGTGTGTGTGTGTGTGTGTGTGTGTGTGTGTGTCTATGTGTATCTGTGTCCTTGTCTGTGTGTGTGTCTCTGTGTGTGTGTTGTAGTTTCTCTGCTTCACCACCAGAGGGGACCATTATCAAGTGAACAACCACAGATAACGACAGCAACACTACACTGTCACACTAACACACACACAACTAACAAGGACTGGAGAACACACAGTCACTCTTTCTTTTCTTCCATATTTTCTTTTTTTTTACAATCCATCCATCTTTCTATAGGCAGCCCAAAATATCCAATCACATGAGAGAAGATTTCACAGATTTGTGGGATATTTCCGATGTGTTTATGCAGCACTAAAGACAAGTATGAATGTGTTGTGCTGTGTGAACTGAGCGAGTGTTTCTGCTGAGTCAGACGCTAGGTGAGAGCCGAGGCTGCTGTCTGCCTAGGCTAAACTACAGTGTGATGTCATCAGTAGGCTAAACTAGAGTGTGATGTCATCAGTAGGCTAAAACTACAGTGTGATGTCATCAGTAGGGTTGGGCATCGTTTTGATTCGAACAATTCTGATTCCAATTCTGCTTCCTGTAACTGTGATTCGGGTCACGCGCTAATTTCACAGAGGAACATTGTTATTTACTATTCAATGGTGATTTACAGTTTCTACTAGAGCGCCGCGTACCGTGCTCCGCGGCTGCAACACAACGAGCGCCTGGAAGTACGGCGTGGGGCCGCTACGGAAACCGAAAAACATTTGTGCGATAACTTTTCTAATTGTTGAAACGATCCCAAGTTGGAACCGCTTCTCGATGCCCAATCCTAGTAATCAGCCCTTTAGCTGCACACCTACAGCTCAGTGAACAACGTTAACGTGTCCTGTGTGTGTGTGTGTGTGTGTGTGTGTGTGTGTGTGTGTGTGCGCGCGCCATGGTATGCGGCAGGGCCATGCACGTGGAGATGCCGTGTGCTAAAAGCAGTGTGCCGAGCCGAGCGGGTCCGAGCCGAGGTGGGCCGCAGGAGTGGCTGTGCTGTGAGGAGTGCCAGGATGCTGGGAGGGAGGGGCTGTGAGGACGTGGAGGGTGGCGAGGACTCCACTTACCAGATATCTGGGGCTGGATGCCGGGCTGGTCCGAGCTGAGCAGCTGGGCCTGGATGGTCTCCACCACGCGCTTGAAGCGCCGGCTGGGACCTGAAACAACCGGTAGGCTTTGTTAGCGTTCATTCCCAAATCCTAACGCTCCTCCTCTCATTCCCCCTGCTCTGGCGTTTCCTCCTCTCATTCCCCCTGCTCTGGCGTTTCCTCCTCTCATTCCCCCTGCTCTGGCGTTTCCTCCTCTCATTCCCCATGCTCGCGTTCCTCTCTCATTCCCCGCACTGGCATTTCCTCCTTCCCCATTCCCCCTGCTCTGGCGTTCCCCTCTCATTCCCCTCTGGTGCCTCCCTCCATTCCCCGCTCTGGCGTTTCCCTCCTCTCATTCCCCTGCCTTTCCTCCTCATTCCCCCGCACTGTGCCTCCCCTTCTTCCTCCCCTCTCCATTCCCCCTGCTCTGCATGCCTCCATTCCCCCCACTGCTCGGCGTTCCTCATTCCCCCCCCCTGCTCCGGTGTTTCCCCTCCTTCCCATGCTCTGGCTTCCTCCTCATTCCCCCCCCCCCCTGCTCTGGCATTCCCCCTCATTTCCCCCCCGCTCCTGCGTTTCCCCTCTCATTCCCCCCGCTCTGGTGTTTCCTCCTCTTTCCCCCATGCTCTGGCATTTCCTCCCTCATTCCCCCCCACTCCTTTCCCCTCTCCATTCCCCCCTGCTGCATTTCCCCTCTCCATTCCCGCTGCTGGGTGTTTCCCCCTCATTCCCCCTGCTCTGGTGTTTCCCCTCTCATTCCCCCTGCTCTGGTGTTTCCTCCTCATATTCCCCATGCTCTGGCGTTTCCTCCTCTCTCATTCCCCCCTGCTCTGGTGTTTCCTCCTCTTATTCCCCCCGGCTCTGGCGTTTCCTCCTCTCATTCCCCCCTGCTCTGGTGTTTCCCCCTCTTATTCCCCATGCTCTGGCATTTCCTCCTCTCATTCCCCCCTGCTCTGGCGTTTCCCCCTCTCATTCCCCCTGCTCTGGCGTTTCCTCCTCTTATTCCCCATGCTCTGGCGTTTACCCCTCTCATTTCCCCCATGCTCTGGTGTTTCCCCTCTCATTCCCCCCTGCTCTAGCGTTTCCCCCTCTCATTCCCCCTGCTCTGGCGTTTCCTCCTCTTATTCCCCCATGCTCTGGGTGTTTCCTCCTCTTATTCCCCCATGCTCTGGCGTTTTACCCCTCTCATTCCCCCATGCTCTGGTGTTTCCTCCTCTCATTCCCCCCTGCTCTAAGCGTTTCCCCTCTCATTCCCCCTGCTCTGGCGTTTCCTCCTCTTATTCCCCATGCTCTGGTGTTTCCTCCTCTTATTCCCCATGCTCTGGCGTTTACCCCTCTCATTCCCCCATGCTCTGGTGTTTCCCCCTCTCATTCCCCCCTGCTCTGGCGTTTCCGAGCCCCTAAATCGGAGACATTTGGAAACTCTTCTGACCCGTTTGGGTCTGGTAATCTCAATGGAGACCTTTGGCAACGGCCAAACACTGACGCCAACGTTTCTCCGTCCTGATTGGGTCTCATCGGTCACGACGTCTCGTTCTCTGAGACTTAAAGCTACTAACGTTACCATGGCAATTACCAACAGTGGGCGGAGTCTCCACGGTGCCTCCTTTTTTACCCCGGCACGCCCCCATGCCCGGTACATGGGCTTGGATTTCATCTGACAGGTGAACATCTTTCTAAACCTAAAACCAGGGTTAATACGCATTTTAACCAATACTTTTCCATGACTTTTCGGCAAATTTCCATGACTATGTGTTCCTGAAAATGTCAGTCGACATTATACAATAATACAAATCTGTGTTAAAGTTTCCCCTCAGAGGTTTAACTATAAAATGAATGACAATGTATGTGGTTCATAGTTAGATTCAGAATATCGCTCCCCGAATACGACTGCAGGCGAAATAGCGTGTGTATTCCCCCCAATGCCGGTTTGTTTACATTCGATACATACCTAGGAACCTTTTGCACGCACTGGTTTCTCGTAGGACCGGTCGGAGTGGGAACTACATCCGGTTCACGGAAGCGAAATTAACCCTAACTCCTGACCCCAAACCCCTAATCCTAAAAAGACTACTGTCAATGTTAGGGAGTAGGAAAGTGTTTTCTTTCTTGCTGTTGTCAAGATTAATTTATTTGTCAATTAAAGTTTAGAAGTTCTAACAACTTTGTGACATGAATAAAATCTACATATCTGAGATGGGAAAATGTTTTTTATTAATTCTACCATTTTGTAAAGAATTTTACCATAAATGCCTGTTGTCGCTAATTTGCATCATACCTAAATTTATATCTATTCCATATGCTATAGACAAATTAACAATCTCAACTTAATTTAGCATCAGCTTGGAGCCAGAAACACACATAATACATTTTTTTTTATATAATTGTGAATAAATTCAGGCGTCAAGGGGTTAAGACGACGTAAAAAATACATTTATTAATCACATATTATTATGCTGTGTTAAAAAAAAGAATTCCATGACTTTTCCAAAACTTTCTGGGTCTTTTTATGTTTCCAAAACCTTTCCAGGCCTGCCTGGAATTTGCATTTTTCAAATGTCCATAACTTTTCCAGTTTTTTTCAAAAACGAATGAACCCTGTAAAAACGCATTTTGTTGCCCTGTATGCATTTATAGTTTTACTTCTTACACAATTATTTGAGGTATATCATATTTACAAAACGCTACATTAATGATGATGATTTTTAGGGTGGGACAGCCGTCAGATGGGGATTTCCGACCTATGATCCCAGTATACCAGGATGTAGATGAGATATTTTGGTTTGGGCGTGTTAGTTTAAACGGAGATTAGTTCTAACCATAAAAACTTCAAAAACACTGGAAGAAAATGTCAAAAAAGTTTGAGAAAGCGCCGAAAACTTCGAAATAGTGACAAAAACTTGGGAAAATGAGCAACAAATCTTCAGACAAAGCAATAAAAACAACAGAAAAAGTGATAAAAATGTCGAAAAAAAACATGTTTTTTTCATAGTCGAGGGTTCAACACAAGGGTTAAAACTTCTTAAGACTTCTTTCAAAGAACTGAGAGTGGTGGTATTACAAGGGCCTCCACCAAAGGGGACTGTGTAATACCTTTTAGGCGCACCACATTTGGACAAACTGTGGGGAAATAGATATTGGAAACTGTCAAACTATGAGGGCATTGCACGCTTGTTACTGGTTATATGTTTTACTTTTTAATTACCTGCCTGGGGACAATAGATGAAAATTAAGTATGGTGCTAACTCAAGGATATTTACTTTGTAGGGCTGCTCGATTACGGAAAAAAATACAATCACGATTATTTCGGTCAATATTGAAATCACGATAATTTAACACGATTAATGTGGAAAGATGTTGCAATTATTGAACTTAAAAAACAGGGGAAAAAGTTTAATAAATCAACAGTAAAAAACACACATACAACTGTGAAATTTGTCTGAATAATTTTCCTATTTAAACTTTATTTCTTTATTTTATTTTATGATTTAACACGAGAGAAAATAAGAGTTTACTCGCAAAACGTAATGAGCTAAATAATAGTATTTCTCGATTATTCTGTTTTGTGATCATTGGGAGCCGAAATCCTAATCACGATTAAATTTCGATTAATTGCACAGCCCTATTACATTGTGTACTTGTACTGATGTCCATTAATATGCACTGTCCCTATCTAAATAAACAATAAAATTAAAAATTAAAAACCAAAATGTAGCGATGTAAATGTAGCCCTAGACGTCTAAAAATAAAGTTTTCGACCTACAGATTACCAAAGCAACACCTGGTGCTCAGCAGGGCTGCTCCCTCTTAGTGGATTAGTCGACTAATCGGTGGTTTTGGTCTCAGTCAACTTAGATCTCTGTAGTCCATTAGTCATGTCTGATTCTGTTTTCGCTGAATACCTATTTCCAAGAAACGCACGAGCTCATCTCGGTAAACACAACAATTCAAAGTGGTGACTCTTTTGCGGAGAAAACTCAGATTTGCCAATATTCAGTTGATTAAATCACCAATCGATTAGTCGACACGCATTGAATGAGTGTCTGGAGGGAGAGAGAGAGGGAGGGGGAGGGAGGGAGGAGAGGGAGGGAGGGAGAGAGGGAGGAGGGAGGGAGGGAGAGAGGGAGGGGAGGGAGGGAGGGAGGGAGGAAAGGAGGGAGGGAGGGAGAGAGGGAGGGAGAGGGAGGGAGGGAGGGAGGGAGGGAGGGAGGGAGGGAGGGAGGGAGGCAGGGAGGGAGGGAGGGAGGGAGGGAGGGAGGGAGGGGAGGGGAGGGAGGCGAGGGAGGGAGAAGAAGGGGAGTGGGAGGAGAGAGGAGGGAGAGGGGAGGGAGGAGGGAGGAGAGCAGGAGGGAGGGGGGTAAGCAGACTCTGAGTCAGCAGAAACAGACCCACTTGTGTGTGAGTGGAGACGGCAGCATGGATGTGTGTGTGTCTGTGTGTGTGTGTGTCTCTGTGTGTGTGTGTGTGTCTCTGTGTGTGTGTGTGTCTCTGTGTGTGTGTGTGTGTCTCTGTGTGTGTGTTTCTGTGTGTGTGTGTGTGTGTGTGTCTCTGTGTGTGTGTGTGTGTGTGTGTGTCTCTCTGTGTGTGTGTGTGTGTCTCTCTCTGTGTGTGTCTCTGTGTGTGTGTTTGTGTGTCTCTCTCTGTGTGTGTCTCTGTGTGTGTGTGTCTCTCTCTGTGTGTCTCTGTGTGTGTGTGTGTCTCTCTGTGTGTGTCTCTGTGTGTGTCTCTCTGTGGGTGTGTGTGTGTGTCTCTCTGTGTGTGTCTCTGTGTGTGTGTGTGTGTGTGTGTGTGTGTCTCTCTGTGTGTGTCTCTGTGTGTGTGTGTGTGTGTGTGTGTGTGTGTGTCTGTGTGTGTGTGTGTGTGTGTGTGTGTGTGTGTGTGTGTGTGTGTGTGTGTGTGTGTGTGTGTGTGTGTGTGTGTGTGTGCAGCGTGGGGATGAGAGAGAAACCGACAGGAGCAGAAGGAGAACACGTCGCAGCGTTTTCGTCGCGTCAGCGTCGGAGTCACCGCTGGCGACGAGACGTGGACAGACAGCAGCAGACTGCTGCCAACACGACGGGAGAACACCACAGACCGTATATATATACAAACTGGACCACCAGACCCCCTGGTTCTGGACCAGAGACCAGTGAAGGATATCAGAAGTCTCTTTCCCGGTGCTGGCTGAGCGTTACTGAGCAGCCTCCAACTGAGCTTGAAGACGTAGATGTGACGTGAGCAACCTGTCTGAAAGTGTGAAGTCTTCTGGTAGCTGTGCCGAGAGAAATCTCAATCATTCCTAATCTTACAGAGATGGAGAGCGTAGGTATATGTAAGGAGATAACATAGGCACAGGCTAATTACTGATCACTAACATGCTAGTTAACATTAGTCATTAAACCTAAACAGCTAATGGAAGTCCAAACTGCCTGTGAGCTTCTCCTGTACTATACGGTAATTCCTCTACTGTGTGACAGTAAGTCTCGGTGGTTATAGACCGTCATTAGCCTATTGTTATAAAAGCGTCTGCTACGGAGCCATAACGTGAGCTACAAGGTAATGGAGCCTTTTATACATTGTCGTGTTTCTTTAGAAATAAACAACGGACAAATAGAGTCTTTAAACGCTTCAGATGTAAAGTTATTCTCTGTCCTACCAGACTCTGGTCCACTAGCCTAGTTCTACCAGACTCTGGTACATTAGCCTGGTCCTACCAAACTCTGATACACTAGCCTGGTCCTACCAGACTCTGGTCCACTAGCCTGGTCCTATCAGACTCTGGTACACTAGCCTGGTCCTACCAGACTCTGGTACATTAGCCTGGTCCTACCAGACTCTGGTACATTAGCCGGGTCCTATCAGACTCTGGTACACTAGCCTGGTCCTATCAGACTCTGGTACATTAGTCTGGTCCTACCAGACTCTGGTCCACTAGCCTGGTCCTACCAGACTCTGGTCCATTAGCCTGTTCCTATCAGACTCTGGTCCATTAGCCTGGTCCTACCAGACTCTGGCACACTAGCCTGGTCCTATCAGACTCTGGTCCACTAGCCTGGTCCTATCAGACTCTGGTCCACTAGCCTGGTCCTACCAGACTCTGGTACACTAGCCTGGTCCTACCAAACTCTGATACACTAGCTTGGTCCTATCAGACTCTGGTCCATTACCCTGGTCCTACCAGACTCTGGTACACTAGCCTGGTCCTACCAGACTCTGGTACATTAGCCTGGTCCTACCAGACTCTGGTCCACTAGCCTGGTCCTACCAGACTCTGGTACATTAGCCTGGTCCTACCAGACTCTGGTCCACTAGCCTGGTCCTACCAGACTCTGGTCCACTAGCCTGGTCCTACCAGACTCTGGTACATTAGCCTGGTCCTACCAGACTCTGGTCCACTAGCCTGGTCCTACCAGACTCTGGTACATTAGCCTGGTCCTACCAGACTCTGGTCCACTAGCCTGGTCCTACCAGACTCTGGTCCATTAGCCTGGTCCTACCAGACTCTGGTACACTAGCCTGGTCCTACCAGACTCTGGTCCATTAGCCTGGTCCTACCAGACTCTGGTCCACTAGCCTGGTCCTACCAGACTCTGGTCCACTAGCCTGGTCCTACCAGACTCTGGTACATTAGCCTGGTCCTACCAGACTCTGGTCCACTAGCCTGGTCCTACCAGACTCTGGTCCATTAGCCTGGTCCTACCTACAAGTGTATGTGTAAGTGTAACTTCTGGATATTCAGCAGCGTTGCCACAACGGGCCGAGTGGCTTCGCTCGCATCTTTCTCCGCTCGCCATTACGGAACTACAACTCAAACTAGCGCACGACCTCAACGTCATCGTCCTCAGCCACATCCCTCTGTTCGCTGATTGGACCGGTAAAGATTTGACCGGAGAAAACCCACGAATATACCGCAAACCCAGGGTGAGTACTGAAGGGAAATGAAAAGGGCGGAGCCAGGCTAAGAGAAACAGGCCACGGACAGAATAGTGCGATTCATCAGACGGTAACGGGAGAGAAAGCAGAGGAGAACAGACGACAGATGGAATGGAAATGGATTTATTTGAAACAGGGACAATGCACAAATAAACATTAAACTTGTTGAACAAGAGAATAGGTCTTGGGCTAAATTATAGCAACAACTGCTAATTTCCACCTGTAGTCTCTGGGCAGGTATGACACCTTTAAAAAACAATTAACAACTTCAAATAGAAATTTCCCAGGACTATAAATTACATGGTGTCCATCGTAATTAAAAACAAGCAGTTTAGCACTCACTCTCTCTCTCCCCCCTCCCAGCACACACACTCAAACAGTTCAGGTGCAGCTTAGGCACATTAGAGTACATGCAACTCTACACACTCATTAATACAAGGATACACACACACACTCATACTCACACACACACACATAAATATAGTATCTTATAGATGTGTGCAAACATGTAGGTAAAATATGGATGGATGAAGAGGAGCAAAGAAGAGCAGACTTACGGAGAGGAAGGCGTGGACGATGTCCGCCTTGATGGAGCTGAGAGGTTTGTCTCTGATCACGATGAAGATCTGCTCCTCTTTCTCCAGGTTGATGAAGTTCCCGAACCACGACTTCTTAGCCAGTCTGCAGGGAGGAGACGCAACGGGCTTCAGAACAACGAACATCGCAAGTAGCTTCGCTTACCGCTATGAATCCGCTGAAGTTTTCTCCGAAGGTGGAAGCGTTATAGAAATTTGTGTCGTTTTCAGTGTTGGGAAAGTTCACTTTCTACATGAACTGGTTCAAAGTTGAAAAACACTTTACTTGAAGGTATCGACATAATCGTGACATGACAACTGTCATAACTATGACATGACGCTGTCATGAACGATATAAACAAGTCATAGATGTCATTAAGTGTCATCCGGTTTTTGTCATGACAAGTTGACACTGTTTGGGTTGTCTTGATTATGACAACTTGACATTAATCAAAGTGACATTACCAGAAGTTGTCTCGGTCATGACAAGTTGACATTACATTTCTTTGGAGTGTCCTTTAAGACAACTTCACAGTAAACAGGATGACATTATGTCAAGTTGCCATGACAAAGACATCCCAAACAAATGTTAATGTCAACTTGTCATGACCAAGACAACTTCTGGTAATGTCACTTTGATTAAAGTCAAGTTGTCATAATCAAGACAACCCAAACAGTGTCAACTTGCCGTGACAAAAACCGAATTACACGTAATGACAGAAGTCATAAACGTTTATGACCTGTTTATGTTTATGACACGTTTATGACATTGTCATGTCATAGTTATGACAGTGTCATGTCACGATTATGTCGATACCTTCAAGTAAAGTGTTACCTCCAAAGTTCAGTTCACAAATTTTTAAAATGAACCAGTTCAGTTCATAGTTCATACTTCAACATTTAATAAATGATAAACAGCCTAAAGCTGTAGGGGGAGCTCTTTAGAGAAACCTGCCAGCAAAAAGCGAGAAAACAGCGAAGAAAATGGGCAAAGCTGCATAGCGCCACTTTAATTAACTCCTGATGTGTCCGTCTGAAAAATGCCATTTTAGTGTCAGAATGTTCTGGAGATATGTGGCTTACTTTGGCGAAAGAATCGCTCATAATCTGCGTTCACTTCTCCCGTTGGAGTCAAACACTCGGGACGCGCCACTAGCCTCCTAAAGAGGCGGGGCCGTGGACAAACCCACGGGACACACAGACAGGAAACTACTCTTTAGTCCTAGAAGATCTCTGGCGATACTTACTCTGGAGAAGAGTCTGGAGTCAGACTGGACATGTCTTCCTGGGTGGGAACTGTGGAAATAAGAGATCAAAGGTCACAGAGTTAAGTTGGTGTGGTGTAGGGGGGTCATCTCTTTCCTACACAGATGTATGTACCTTTTTATGTTTATGTGCTTTATGTATTTTAATTTGGCAATGTTTCATATGTGTTTTTCTATGACTGTTTGAAAGCCCTTCTAGGGATGGGCATTGGAAATTAACAACAGCTATAAGTATACATATATACATATATATATATATACTGTGATGCTGTACACCAAATGTCTCTGATTTAGCATCTGTCCCTATTCAAATAAACATGAAATGAAAGCGTAATCGCGACTAATTTCCATTAATTGCACACAGCCCGGAAAGAAACTAGAAAATATCCACATTTAACAAGCTGGAATCGGAGAATGTGTTATCTGTGAGAATAATAATCTAACTAGTTGGCGATTTAATGTAATAGTTGACCACTGATGGATTAATCTTCGCAGCTCTACTTCACATTTAATTTGTAGAAACTGTGGTCATGTCTGATGGCCATAATCTACAGGGGGGAGGGGGATGGGAGGGTTACAGCAGTTTGAAAATAGGTAGAAAAGGGCACTCCATTTGAGAGGAAATGTAATCGATTCCTGTGGGGATAAGTGACGCCCTTGCAAATGGATAAATATATAATCTGTGCGTGTAAATGAGATCATCATGGCTCTGTTCGGGTTTGTGCGGTTTGCGAGCGATTTCATGGCACTAAACTACCTAACCTAAAGCAGAGCGATGGTAAATGCTGCGTTCCCTGTGATGAGATCGTTATCCTGCGTAGGATGCGGCCCGAGGCGGCCTTTTCTCCTGATAAGGGCTGGCAGCAGGTGAGCTGTTAAACACAGCCATTAGGGGCACATGAGATGATTTGTACTTATTCCCCCTGAGCTACGAGAACGCAGTTTGATGCATGAACACGCTCTCTGCTGAATACATTATCATAGAGATAAGAAAGAGATGATGTCATACAGATCTGATCTCAATAAATCAGCAGGGGGGGGGGGTTTCCAACCTTTTTGGTCCCACGTCTCACGGACCCCTCCATCAATTCCCAGGCTGCGTCCCAAATTCCTTACTGTCATGCTATATAGTAGCTAAAACAGTATGTGACATGTTTTAGTATGTCCAAAACCTTAGTATAGGGCTGGGCGATATGGAGAAAATCAAATATCACAATATTTTTGACCTAATACCTCGATATCGATACCGCAACGATATTGTAGAGTTGACTACTGGTGCTTTCACATAATATTTACACAATGAGATTTTAGATAAATAATCATCAGTAATGTGGATCTAATGACTAAGTGGGTAAAGGCGAATAACAGCTAGAACAGTCTGTTCAGAAAATGACATCACTTTACTGTAATGTAGCCTTTAAAACCAGGAAAAGACACTTATGCTATATTACGATATCCAAAATCTAAGACGATATCTAGTCTCATATCATGATATCGATATAATATCGATATATTGGCCAGCTCTACCTTAGTATGAAATGTGAATGTGAAACGCGGGACACGATCCCCGGGTCTCCTGGGTGAAAGTCCTGTATACGGATTTTGGGCCTTTCATACTACTCTCTACAGCACACCCTCGCAGATTAGGATCTGGCCCGCATATCAATTTAGGTTCACAATACATTTTGGCCCACCTAGTTTTTGTCACTTTTTCTGACGTTTTTGTAATTTTTTCCAACATTTCTGTCACTTTTTCTGCCGTTTTTGTAATTTTTTCCAACATTTTTGTCACTTTTTCTGACGTTTTTGTCACTTTTGCTGAATGTTTTATAATATTTTCCAATGTTTTTGTCATTTTTCCAAAGTTTTTGTCACTTTTTCTGATGTTTTTGTAATTTTTTCCAACATTTTTGTCACTTTTTCTGACGTTTTTGTAATTTTTTCCAACATTTCTGTCACTTTTTCTGACGTTTTTGTAATTTTTTCCAACATTTCCACTTTTTCCATTTTTTCCATTCCTTGTTCCATTCCATTTATCCATTCCATCTTCATTTATTTCTTTCGTTTATCTTTCTCATTTCTATTCATTCTTTTCTTCCATTCCATTCCTTCCATTTCCATTTTTTCCTTCCACTCTTTCCATTCCTTCCGTTCCATTCAATTTTCTTCCATTCCTTTTCCATTCTATCTTTCTTTTTTTTCCACTTAATTCCTATTTTTAATCTTTCCATCCGTTTTTTCCTGTTTCTTCTTCTTTTCTATATTTTCTTCATTCCACGTTTTTCCACTGTCTTCATTTTTCCTTCCTTTTTCCACTTTTGTTCGTTTTTTTATTTTTCTTCCTTATTTTTTGTTTCCACATTTTCTTTTTTCTTTTTCTTTGTGTTTTGTGTTGTTTTCTCTATTTTATTTTGTCCTTTGTGTTTTTCGTTTGTGCTTTTGTTTGTCACTTTTCCGTTTTCGATTTTCTTTTGTTTTTGTCCTGCGTTTGTATTTTTATTTTGTCCGTTGTCGCGTTTGTTTTGTCACTTTTGTCTTTTTGTGTTGTCGTTTGTCCTTGCTGTTGTTTATTTTTCCATGTTTTGTCGTTTTGTTATTTTTGATCTTTTTTCGTTTGGTCACTTTTGTGGTTGTTTGTAATGTTCATGTTTTGTGCCTTATTCGTTTTGTAATTTTTTCCAACATTTTTGTCACTTTTTCTGACGTTTTTGTCACTTTTGCCAACATCTTTTTAATTGTACTGACGTTTTTGTCACTTTGTCCAATGTTTTTGTCACTTTTTCCAACGTTTTTGGGCGTTTCTTTTCTATGATGGCCGAGGAACTTTCTCCTGACTTCTTTAGGACTTTATGTCGACCAAACTGTAAGTGAGAAGACTATATGACACGTGCAATAATACAGTCAAATATATTTTACTTTTTCGATTAAATAAAAGCCTGTCAATACACTAAACATGTCTGGCCCTTGATGTGATTCTTATTTTCCAGTCTGGCCCTCTGGGAAGTTGAGTTTGACACCCCTGCTCTACAGCGTCATTTCACACGCAATCGCAAGGTAATGTAAGTCAATGGAGACCAAACGGCGTTGATAAACACGCTAAAAAGTGAGTATGCGTCTTGATAACGCGCCAATAATGGCATACGAATTGGCGTGTCGTACATACGCCACTTCATGATGATCAGTCTGTTTAATGAGGAAAAAAGAAGTCAAACTTCTCTGATGTCAGCTTGTTAAATGTGAATATTGTTCTAGTGTCTTCTCTCCTCTGGGACAGGAAACTGACAAAACGAGACATTTGAGGACGTCATCTTGGGCTTTTTGGGAAACACTGATCCACATTTTTCAGCAGGGGTGGGGGGAAAAGTCGATACAGCATAGTATCGAGATATTTTTCGTGGCAATACTGTATCGATACACAGACGCCAAGTATGGATCTTTTATGATATATGTGTTGGTCAGTCTGTCTGCTTGACAATCACATATTGCAGCATTTAAAATTGAAGTGAGATGAACAGAGAAAAGTATCTTTTTCGATAAAACAGATGTTGACAACATTTTCCATTTGAAATTGGGAAAAATTTGAAGTTGGAAAAAAGGTAATACATTGCAGTATATCGCAGAATATCGCAATATGTTTAAAATCGCAATAATATCGTATGGTGACATAAGTATCGTGATGATATCGTATTGTGAGGCCTCTGGTGATTCCCACCCCTATTATTCACCATTTTCTGACATTGATACCACGTTAATAGACAATGGAAAGAATCCTTAGTTGCAGCTCTAATTATAATACAGATAGGAGAGGATATCGTAAAGATCTGATCTAAATAAATCATATACAGAAGTCTTTATTTTAATCAGTTGTTTCCTTTAAGTCTCTTCTCACTGTAAAAGCTCGACCCTCCTCTGAACTGTTGTAATCTTTTCAAAAGGTTTCTCCTATTCTTACCGACACTGTACACGTTTTTATATGTTGTTGTAAAAACCCAACGTTTTTATGAAGGCTCCGTTTTATTGCTTTGTGAAGCACTTTGTAAAGTGCTCTATAAATAAAGATTATTCTTATTCAGGGTTCATACGCATTTTAACCAATACTTTTTCATGACTTTTTGGCAAATGTCCATGACTAATTATACAATAGAATAGAATAGTCTTTATTGTCATTGTCACAAGTACAACGAAATTTGAAGTGCTCTCCAGTCAGTGCATCAATTCATTAAGTTTAAGAAAAAGAAATAAAAATATATATGTAAGTCCTAATGTTTAAAAAGAATAAAAAGAACACGTAGCAGCATTAGCAGTGTACATGAACACACATGGTCACACACACCCAGTCATTGCACGAATAAATGGTATTAACATACCTTCACAGCATAAAAACAGTGTGAACAAATTGTTACATAAAAATCTGTGTTAAAGTTTACCCTCAGAGGTTTAACTAGAAAATGAATGACAATTTATGTGGTTCATAGTGGGATTCAGAATATCACGCCCCGAACAGAACGTTAAGGTTAAGATGACATGATATACATTTTTTATAATTAAAAGATTTTTTTGCATTAATCGCATATTATTATGCTGTGTTAACAAAAATTCCATGATTTTTCCAAAACTTTCTGGGTCTTTTTATTTTTCCAAAACCTTTCCAGGCCTGGAATTTGCATTTTTCAAATTCCATAACTTTTCCAGGTTTTTTCAAAACGTATGAACCCTGTAAAGTGCTCTATAAATAAAGATTATTCTTATATTACTAGGGCTGCTCCCTCTTAGTCGATTAGTCGACTAATCGGTTGTTTTGGTCTTCGTCAACTTAGATCTCTTTATTCCATTAATCATGTCTGATGCTGTTTTCATGCTGAATGACTTATTTCCAAGAAACGTACGAGCTCATCTCTGGTAAACACAAGAATTAAAGTGGTGCTTTTAGCAGGACTCTTAGTGGAGAAACTCAGATTTACAGATCTGTCGATTAAATCAACTAATCGATTAGTCGATACAACTGAATGAGTGTTAGTCGACTAATAATTTCTTCTATCGAGCACGGCACTACAAGCAGGGTGTTGTGGAAGGGGGGGAATCTTTTTTTTTTTCTCTTTTTCATCAAACCGCAATCTTTGCAAGTTCCGGCAATTTCATCGCATAAAATTGCATAAATATCCCGCATATTCCATCCATTGCATTTTTTAATGCGATGGATGGAAAATCAAGGATTTTTGACCGCAACAATCACAAAAAAACTTTCTGGAAGGACTGTTTATTGCTTTGTGAAGCACTTTGTAAAGTGCTCAATAAATAAAGATTATTCTTAGTGCTCAATAAATAAAGATTATTCTTAGTGCTCAATAAATAAAGATTATTCTTAGTGCTCTATAAATAAAGATTATTCTTATATCACCTTGCATTTTCCTGCGGTGGAAGCGCGGCGAGCCCAGGAAGCTGTTCTTGATGGAGTTGAGGCGCGTCCTCCAGGGCATGCCGCCGATGGACGGGCTTGGCGGCGGCGTCGGGCTGGGCGTGCCGGCCGGGCTGTCCTTGGGCGTGTGCACCGGGGTGCCTTTGGGGGTGGGGAGAGGGCTCCCTCGGGGAGGGGTGGGGGGTCACCTGCGTGATGGGGACAGATTTGCCGTTGTGGTCAGGGTGGAGGTGGTAGCGGCGGCGGGGCGACATGGGAGCCGCCGGGGAAAGGGGGATGGAGAGTTTAGGGGGGACGGTGAGGGGAGGGTGGCGTCTCACCCGCGGGCTGTTGGGCACGCACGGCGCCAGAGGCTGGCACGGCGTGGACGGCTCAGATTTGGGTGTGGTGGGGGTCTGGGCGGTGTTGGGGAGGGGGTTGGATCTGGTGGTCTGTAGGGGCTTCTCAGACACTTTGGGCTTGGCGGGGAGGGTCTGCGTGCGGGGGTGCATGAGGGGAGACCCCATCTTTGGTTGGTAGGAGTTGGGCGTGCGTGGCCCCACGCCGTTGAGGCGGACCTCGGGGGAGTGGGTGGGGCTGCAGTTGGGGGACTGACACAGGTCTGGGGACTGGGGCGGGATGAAAAACCGCCGGGTGGGCTGCGATTGGTCATGACACAGCGGCAAGAGTCAGCCAATGAGAAAGCGAGGCCACAGCCAGAGGAACACCACAGCCCAATGAAGGTTCATTCCCATAAAAATATATATATATATATATATATATATATATAAAAAAACAGGAAATAAAAACAGGAGTGTGGCAGATGGGTTGAGAGGTGGAGCAGGCAGGAAGTGGTGAGAGTGCAAGAAAGAAAGAAAAACAGAACATGCGATTAGCAAAGTGGTCAGCCAATCAGGAGGCAGCAGTGGAGCATTCATGACGCATTAACAGTAGGGATGCACCGAGGTCAAACCCGCTGGACCCAAACTACCTCCTGTCACTTGTCACTGGCGCTCACCTGTCTGACATGTTTCCATTTGTACAAAAACATATTTCAATTTTTATTACACAACATTGAAGTAATGAAACATTGACATGATGATATGGAGCTTATGCTGTCCTTCTGTCTGACATCGAAATTTGGTGGAAAGTTTGTTAATTAAGATTGTCACGAGAACTGCACTTAGTTGAATGAAACTAATTGGCACATGTGCTGTGTTACTGTGTATTTTGATGACTAAAGATGCAATTAAAAAGGTCAATTGTATTTTCTATATATTAGTTTTTCTGAGAGTAATAAACTTAAGTCAGTAAACTGTCAAAGTAATGTCAGTCACACAGCAATATCCACTTAAAGTCAAGCAATAGTTAAAAGTGTAACTCTCGCCAAAATGCAACCTAGGGTCTTACGTTTAGTTTAAAAGCAGAATAAGGACGGAAGCGCCACTTTTAAGATTGACCGTATTCTCGTTTTTCGGTGAAATTGCCTTTTGTGCTAGGGGCACTACTATGATAGCATCAAAATCACTATTTTTAAACCACTAAGAAGGCTCAGCACAACATGAGATGTTGCTCCAAGTATCACCAGGGGCTCTACACATGAACTCAGCATTGAGAACATTGGTTGTGTTCACAGAGTTTACTAAAAAGAGGTTTTGAACAACTCACTTTAGCAGTTGGTTTTTCCGCTCGCCGCCATCTCGCCGTTTCCTCTCCTCCCTGTTATGCTGTATTCGGAGATTGACTATATATACCAGATGTGTCAAACTCAAGGCCCACGGGCCAAATCCGGCCCCTCGCAGATTAGGATCTGGCCTGCATATCAATTTAGGTTCACAATACATTTTGGCCCACCTAGTTTTTGTCACTTTTTCTGACGTTTTTGTAATTTTTTCCAACATTTTTGTCACTTTTTCTGACGTTTTTGTAATTTTTTCCAACATTTTTGTCACTTTTTCTGACGTTTTTGTCACTTTTGCCGACATCTTTTTAATTGTACTGATGTTTTTGTCACTTTTGCTGAATGTTTTGTAATTTTTTCCAATGTTTTTGCCACTTTTTCCAACGTTTTTGTCACTTTTTCCAACGTTTTTGGGCGTTTCTTTTCTATGATGGCCGAGGAACTTTCTCCTGACTTCTATAGGACTTTAGTCAACCAAACTGTAAGTGAGAAGACTATATGACACATGCAATAATACAGTCAAATATATTTTACTTTTTCGATTAAATAAAAGCCTATCAATAAACTAAACATGTCTGGCCCTTGATGTGATTGTTATTTTCCAGTGTGGCCCTCTGGGAAGTTGAGTTTGACACCCCTGATATATACTATATTTTTGACTGGCAAGATGGCGGCGAGTGGAACATTCACATAAAGACCCTAGGTTGCATTTTGGCGAGAGTTACGCTTTTAATGTTATTGCTTATAAAGGTTTAAAGCCTGAAGTTGCATCAACACCTTGAAATTGTTTCCCTGGCATTTGAGAAATTACGGTCCGATACGTCGGTGCATCCCCGATTACCAGCAAGTGAACCAGCTCGAAAGCTAACAGATTTAGCTTCACCCTCCACCTGGGAAAGCGGCCAGAGTGCATGCACAGTGCTGATACACAATGCTGTGGAATGAATGAGCAGATTGCTGATAAGACGGGTCAGAAACTGAGCCTGAGTCTCTGCTCAGAGCAGCCTGTGTGAAGTCTGCCATGTCATTACAACGGACAGGGACGATATGTGTGTGTGTGTGTGAGTGTTAACACAGACTTAAAGGCTAATTTGTTTTGTTTATCAACCCTGTTTTCCAATGGATTGGTGTTTAAGTGACTATTGTGAACGAAAATCTTTGAAATTGGTCCAGTATTGAGCGAGAACGCTGGAACCGACAGCCGTGAACCGGGCTGCAGTGTAACCCCATACAGGACAAATGTTCAGCGTCAGTTTCTGTCCACTAAAAATTCTGTTTTTGCCGCTGACAGACTCAGATTATTATTCTAAGTGTCTGACAACATTATGGAAAGGATCCCTACAGAGATAGACCTTTTAGTTAAAGTGTAAGATCCTTTTAGTTTAACATGAAACAGCCCCGAAATCACCATCACCAAACTACACCAGACTCCATGTAAATAATCAGGACTTTTAGCGTGTATAGAGCCAGCATATCTCCACCAGACTCCATGTAAATAATCAGGACTTTTAGCGTGTATAGAGCCAGCATATTTCCACCAGACTCCATGTAAATAATCAGGACTTTTAGCGTGTATAGAGCCAGCATATCTCCACCAGACTCCATGTAAATAATCAGGACTTTTAGCGTGTATAGAGCCAGCATATCTCCACCAGACTCCATGTAAATAATCAGGACTTGTAGCGTGTATAGAGCCAGCATATTTCCACCAGACTCCATGTAAATAATCAGGACTTTTAGCGTGTATAGAGCCAGCATATCTCCACCAGACTCCATGTAAATAATCAGGACTTTTAGCGTGTATAGAGCCAGCATATCTCCACCAGACTCCATGTAAATAATCAGGACTTTTAGCGTGTATAGAGCCAGCATATCTCCACCAGACTCCATGTAAATAATCAGGACTTTTAGCGTGTATAGAGCCAGCATATTTCCACCAGACTCCATGTAAATAATCAGGACTTTTAGCGTGTATAGAGCCAGCATATCTCCACCAGACTCCATGTAAATAATCAGGACTTTTAGCGTGTATAGAGCCAGCATATCTCCACATGTAAATGGGTGAATTAAGGGTTTATTTCAACCAAACCAGAGTGGTGATTGTTGGAACAGTGGAAAGATGAACGAAGACGACTTTTGGTGTTTTTGGCGATATAGATTTTGGGGCTGTTTCTGGTTCAATAAAAAGGATCTTACTCTTTAACTAAAAGGTCTATCTCTGTAGCGATCCTTTCCATAATGTTGTCAGACACTTAGAATAATAATTTGAGCCTGTCAGCGGGAAAAACAGAACTTTTAGTGGATGTAAATTGAAGGTGTGAAATTGCCCATTAACATTACATTGCAGCTTGTTTCTTAATACCAATTTAAAAAAAAAATTGTTCCCATCAGCCACTTAGACACAAAAACATGGGAAAAAAAAGTTAGCTTTTAAGTGCACATTCTTGATTCTTCTTTTCCCCCTTAATGGGCCTTATGCAAGAACCACTCGTACAAAAAGCTACCAGCTTTTAGCTTTCAGTCATTTTCTCCTATTTAGGAGTGTGTATTTTTCATACTGACACAAATGGCCCCAAAAAAAGAAGCCAAAACATTTTGATGGCCCCCTGGTGGCTGGCTGTTAGTTTAGTAACGATTTCTATGAGCGGACCGCGCATCATAAGCGTCAATATTGCATTAGATCATGTTCATTAAATTGTGGGAAGCCAGAATCGTGATTAAGATTAATTTTTGATTCATTGTGCAGCCCTACCACAAATGGATCAGAACTGGTAGGGTATTGCCGAGTGTTTACAGAGCTGTATTACCGAAAATGGGTTCAGCCCTATGTTCCCATATTTCTAGGACATTTTCAAAATTAGGTCTTGTGTTCCTACATTTCCCTTCAATTTAAGCCCTATCCTCCCACAACATGTTTTAGGGTTAGGGCGAAATAATCTGATACAAATTCATGAAAAAGGTGGGAACATAGGGCCTAATTTTGGAGAAAAAAATCTTAGAAATGTGGAAACATAGGGCTATGGGACCATAGGCACGCTCCCCCAAAAACGTCCCGGGTTCGACTTCAGCCTTGCGACCTTTGTTGCATGTAATACTGTATCCCTCTCTCTCGCTCTTTCCCTTATTTCTATATTGTCCTGTCAAATACAGGCAAAAAAGGCCCAAAATAATAATAATAATAATAATAATAATAATAATAATAATAATAACAATAATAAAGAACAGGAAACCTTATATTGTAATTTAAGGGCAGGAGTTATGCTAACGATCTCACAAACACAGGTGGCATACATCACGTTGAAACGATCGATTCATCACATAATTGTGCCGTTAAGTTAAGAGAGTTAGTTGTATCTGAGCTGAGACCAGAGGTGTATAGTCCAGGTGCCAGAAAGTAAAAATCCTGCCATGTTTTTGGATCTGCCTCTACATCTAGAACAGGTGTTTTCACTAACGAGCTCATCTACCTGGTAGAGGAGCTGGTTTAGTGATGGTTGGGACAGCTGCTGGACAGGATTTCTACTTTCTGGCACCTGGACTATACACCTCTGGCTGAGACAAACCTAACATTTAGGAACATGTTCTTGCATGAGGCCCGACGACTTTTACTCGTTACTTTTTAAACTTTACATAGTTAAACAAATGAACAGAAAAAGTAGAATACACCATGGCTTGAAGAATAAAACAGCGACCTTCACTAAAAGTCAACGTTTCTGCGGACTTTGCGATGTTAGACAGTCTGTCCTTGCTGAGGCTAAGCTCCGACATCAAGCACTGCTCTGCTGAAAACAGAGCAGCTACAGCGTGGACGCTGCTGGCTGATTTGCACGGTTAACCTTTCTGCTTTGTCACTGCAGCAGAAGTTTGCAGACTTATGGATCAATTCTTCAACTAATGTGCAGCTGCATCAGAATCTCTTCTGTGTGGACCTTAAATAAATCACCGGATCCCATCTGGAGTTGAGGTGTTTGGCCTCCGATGGATCCGGCGCCACTTCATCTAAGGCTCTGTGACGTACGGTACAGCCTGCCTTAAAGGAACACGCCACCGTTTGTTGAAATAGGGTTATTCACCTTCTCCTCTATATTTATATAGGTGGGCAAATGCATTTTTGTCTCAGTGCATGCATTGTCTTAGTCCCGGCAGCGCCGCCGCTAGCTTAGCTTAGCGTAGTGAATGGAATCCTATGTTGCCGGTTAGCATGTCGTTAGTAAAAGTGAGCCAACAAAAAAACAACCTAATTACTTCTCGCGGCCTGCGTATTCACAACAAGTACAAATAGCAATGCAGATTAAGACTAGGCGATGTCCTAGGCAGATACTGACTTGGGACTATATTGGGGCGAAGCACTGCTACTTGGGCGCAGAGATATCACGCAGCACCTTCAACCCCCCAAATACAGCGAGCTACGCACTGGAAATATCAAGTTTTGAAGAATATTTGGGTCGTGCAACAAGGCAGACCTGCTTGGTTCTTACAGGGAATGATTGTAAAGATTTACTAAGAATATGTTTAGGTCATTTCCTCTCTAACTGGGACGTTTTGGGACCGATTGGTGGGATTGTTGTGGACGAAGTACACACGGAGATACACTGGTAAGTACGGTTGGGTATCGTTTGGATTTTTACGGTTCTGATGCCGAACCGGTGATTTTATAACAATTCCGATTCCTAAACCGATTCTTAAAAAACTGAAAAGAAAGGCTTTTATGTCTGTTTTGGTGAGCCCAGAGGGGAAAATCTGGCATTTTAAAAGTAGCTCTACATCTACAGACTACACTACAGAGAAAGGGTGATGTTTCGGAGCTACAGAGGGAAAATATTTCACTCGACACATTAAGTGGAACCGAAATGGGGAACCGAAATTTAGCGTTCTAGTCCCGTCTGATTCCTACCGGCTGCGTAGTGTGTAGTTCCATAGTGGAACCGGGTTTCGGTACCCATCCTTATTGGTGAGAGCTAATGAGGTGGAGCTCAGGGCCGCCCGAGACGATTGTGATTGGTTTAAAGAAATTCAAACAACCCACAGAGTATTTTTTCCCCTATCCCAGAATGCATCTGTAGTGCAGCCAGAGCTTACTCCACAGCGTTGTGGAGATAGAGCTGGCAACGCAAGACTATGCTTACCCTAATACAACGGACTCAGTACATCAGGAATTAAGTTGGTCACTTATTGTTGTCTTTAATGGGAAAAATACAGAATTGCAACAGACTGAAGTCCTTTACGTTGATTCCATTCTGTGCTCGTTCCTACGCTTTCTTGCAGGTACCGCGCCTTGCTACGAAACTCAAGAGTTTTGGCTCTCTACTTGTACATCCAACAGGCTCCTAATGAAGTCCAAAGAGGTGTGTGTGAGCTGCTGATGACAGGCTGAAGGGAATGGACACACATCCTGTGTGCGAGCGGAACAACGTTCCAGCAGAGCCAGCCGGTGAGGTGCATTGTGGGACGGACGGACACTTACCCTGGGACTGCTGAGAGGACTGGTGGACAGACCGGAGGACGCTCCGCTGATGGACCGCGATCTACACACAAACACACACACACACACACACACACACACAACACACACACACACACACAGAGACAGATCAATACACAGAGGACACAAACACAACATACTAAAGAGAACTCAGGCTGAAGGTGATTTGATTTCAGGCCGAGAAAAGTGACACAAACGAGGACAGATGACTTATTCTCATGTTCTCTGTTGACTGCAGTTTCACTAACTCTTTCACTAACTCTTTTCTCTCTCGCTCTATCTCTCTCTGTCTCTCTCTCTGTCTCTCTCTCTGTCTGTCTCTCTCTCTCTGTCTCTCTCTCTGTCTGTCTCTCTCGCTCTCTATGTCTCTCTCTTTCTCTGTCTTTGTTTCTCTCTCTCTCTCTGTCTGTCTCTGTCTCTCTCTTTCTCTGTCTCTCTCTCTCTCTCTGTCCGTCTCTCTCTCTGTCTGTCTGTCTGTCTGTCTGTCTCTCTCTCTTCTGTTCCCAGTTTTTTTTACTTTCCACCTGTATCTCAGCCTTTACACAGGTACTATCCTTTAATCTACAGAAACCACCCTGTTGTGTTTTTACTGTAGTGTGAATGGAAAATAAAATAAATTAATAAATTAATTATTAATTTTCATGCCATGGGACCTTTAATATTGACAATCAGTGAATGGTGTTCAGCTACAGTAGGGTTAGATTTCAGTTCTTTCTGAAATGCTGCCTTTTGTTTTGCAGTAATTATTAATTTCTTGCCCTGAACTTCATATTTAACTTCAATTTCATACCTGTCTTATTCTATTTTAAGCATTTCCTCCCCTGACTTTTCAAGGCAAGGCAGCTTTATTTGTATAGCACATTTCAGCAACAAGGTAACTCAAAATGCTTTACATAAAACATTAAAAAGCAGTTAAAAACATATTGTTTTAAAGAATATTAAAACAGCATTAATGGGGAACATCCATCCAATAGTCTAGAAGGAAATGGTGGCTCTCTGTAGCCGCAGGGCGTTAGCTTGTGTGGCTAACACGTTTAGGTTAAGAGTCAAAGTTTGGTCAGAAACCAACACACGCACACACACGCACACACACACACACACACACACACACACACACACACACACACACACACACACACACACACACACACACACACACACACACAGTGGGATTCCTGTTAGCATTTATTAAAGCTCAAACATGAACAACATCCTGGACTTAAGGCAATATCTATAAATAGTTTAGACATATCAGCATTATAACACACACACACAAACACACACACACACACACACAGCAAAATTCATCAGCACAGTTTCTCTTTTCTTCTCTTCATGAGCTTTTCCATTTTTCATGTACGTATCATTAAGTTTCATATCTTCCTCCTTTTCTGCCCCCCCCACCCACCCACCCACCCACCCCCACACACACACACACACACACACACACACACACACACACACACACACACACACACACACACACACACACACACACACACACACACACACACACACACACACACTTTAACCAAAAACCATACCGGCCTGCTGATGTCTTTGAAGTCTGGGATTTAATTGCCCATAGACAATTTGGCTTTGTTGGAAGTGTAAAATGAAAACAGTAAATCATAATTAAATTTGAAGACGTGCACGCATGCACACACGCACGCACACACGCTCACGCACGCATGCACACACTCACGCACGCATGCATGCACACACGCACACACACCAAGTAGGAATGACATCACTGCCATTAAATTAGCTTCCACAGCTGCGTCGTCGTCATTCAAGACAACTTTTCAGTTGGAACCATTCACCGTGCTAATTCTGTTCCTTGTCATATCCTATTCTTTATTTCTGTTATTGCTTCTTCTCTTCTCTTCCCCCCATCATGTTGTAAAAGTGTAATGTGTGTTTCTCTTTAAGAATGGAACAGCTGACAAATAAAACATGTTTGTGTCTTTGCTCCATAATAACCCACGTAAACACACCACAGTCTGATGATGCTTCTTCATTTTCATCCTATAAGATAAAGGGGTCCTTAAGGCCTTCCTGTTTTTGATGTTTTGATTTTTAATCTCTCTAGTTGCTCTCTTTAGATGACAAGTGGGAAGACGATTCTTCTGATTGTGAAACTAAAGTGTAATAACAGTGAGTTAAAAACTCAGATTGTGATGGGATTTATGTTAAGTCCATCACTCACTTACCTTACTCAAACATCTAAATAATTTGTCAAAACAACCTTCCAAGAAAATAGTGTCAAGGAGGCCAGTGCGGCTCATTCCTGTGTTTTAACAACAACGGAACGGAGGAAGAATTCAAAGCTTTAATACACGCACAAAACTTGTTAGTAATGTAGATACATTCACTGTTGGTGTGGGTCTTCTCATGGGATTTGTTGACAAGAAGAAAGATTTAAAATATCCCCAGGCAAACATTTAAAAATCACATTTTGTCCTCCAACAACGCGAGCGCTGATCAGAGCCTCATCTCTGTATCTCTGTATCTGTTTGATGAGAGGCAGGCGTACTGGGTCCACTGTGTTAGCTAATATTGAGGAAGTGTCGAAAGGCTGCGCCGCGCACGCAACGGAGAGGAGACTCTCCACGCTGTCAGGATAGTCTTTGAAAACGGAAAACGCTGGCGATGTGTGTTAGAGAGGGGGAGTGTCAGCAACAAGCTGTATTTTATGGATCTTGCCAATTAGATGATGAGCGAGATGAGGGGCTATTCAGCGGCAGCGAGAGCCTTATTTCCATCTCCTGTTTGGGCACCATCTGCATTCCCGGCAATTAATTTATGCTAATCTCCATCCAGACCGCAAATCCATCCACACACTGGGTTTCCCCAGCACAAGGTCAGCCACACAGGGAGGCTGGAGACACAACACACACACACACACACACACACACACACACACAAAACACACACACCTACACCAGACACAGACACACACACACAAACACACACACACACACACACACAGACACAGAGACAGAGACACACACACACACAAACACACACACACACAGACACACACACAGACAGACACACACAAACACACACACAGACACAGAGACACACACACAGACACAGAGACACACACACAGACACACACAGACACACGCACACACACAGACACACACACAAACACACACAGAGACACACACACATTCACACACACAGATACACCCACACATAGACACACACACACACACACACATATACACAGAGACACACACACACATACATTACACACACACACACACACATACACACATATACACACACACACACACACAGACACACACTGTCCCTTACAAATATAATTTAAATTGAACTGAACCGATACGAATGCTGCTAGGTACACAGCTGCTGCCGACGCTAGGTGGCTAACGTCACTTAGTTGTCAGCCAAGTTGGGTTGGCCCCGGCAGACCCCGCAGGACATTACTCCTGCTCCAGAACGCACCCAGTCAAATTCATCTCTCCAGCTGTTCACGTTTCCCTTCCCTTTGTATCTCGTACGGTGCTGTTGTGGTAAGGTCGACTGTTCTCGGTGCTTTCCCTGGCACTTGGCCGGGCCGCGGAGCCTGAAGAAACATCAGCCTCCACTCCACTCTTCTTCTGAGGCTAGGTACATATTAGGGGCGCACGATTCAGATAATGTCACGATTTGATTCAATATCGATTTTCAGGATCGATTCAAGATTCGATACCCCCAACCGGCACCATCAGACACCTCCTACCAAGAGCCTGGGTCTGTCCCATCAGACACCTCCTACCAAGAGCCTGGGTCTGTCCTGTCAGACACCTCCTACCAAGAGCCTGGGTCTGTCCCGTCAGACACCTCCTACCAAGAGCCTGAGTCTGTCCCGTCAGACACCTCCTACCAAGAGCCTGGGTCTGTCCCGTCAGACACCTCCTACCAAGAGCCTGGGTCTGTCCCGTCAGACACCTCCTACAAGAGCTGGGTCTGTCCCATCAGACACCTCCAAGAGGGGACACCCCAAGGTCTCAACCCCAAGTGCTCCCCACAGTGGTCTGTCCTAGACCCTTACCAGAGCTGGGTCTTCCTCAGACACCTTACCAGAGCCTGGTCTGCCGTCAGACACCCTACGAGCCTGGGCTGCTGAACACACTCCTACCAAGAGTGGTCTGTCCTCAGACACCTCTACAAGAGCTGGGTCTGCCGTCCGGACACCTCCCACCAAGAGCTGGGTCTGTCCCATTTTATTATGGGCTAGTTTTCAACCGAATGCAGAACGTCTGCGTGTCGGCTCCGTGCTCCGCCGTCTGTCAGTACCCACCAGGTCCGGATTTGTTGCGGCGCGGCTGCGGCCACGACTGAGAGCTGAAGTCACGAGGACCTCACGAGATCTCGCGAATTCACGTAGAACAGAACCACAAAACCACCACCAGTTAGTTTCCATCCAGAGGTGTAGAGCGGGAACAGCTCTGTGCCATGTTTTCAAGGTGTAGTAGCAGGGAAATATGATCCGATTTTATTTTGAAAATTAACCGGATGTTTTATTTTGTTTCTGTGCTGGACTTCCTGTCCCGCACTATCTGCCGTGTGCCGAGTTGCTGCGGAGCTCGCCGGCGTCCGGCAAAAACAGAAGCTCTTGCGTATTTGCTCCGGAGAGCTGCGGAAAGCCGGAGCTGGGACGCAGTCAGTGAAAATTGGGGGTGAGTTGGACGCTGGTTCGACGGAGTGTGGGAAAAAAAAGAATTATGCGTTTCAAATCGGTCAAATAAAATCGGAAAAATAGACGTAATGAGTGGCACATAACGTGAAGTAACATGGCTTTTGAGTTTGAACTTGTCCAGTGGGGCAAGTACATTTCTCTTCCACTTGCCCTTCAACAAAAATCCACTTGTCCCGGACAAGCAGACACGCCTTAATGTCGAGCCCTGCTTTAGGTTCTCCGTACTTTATAGAGAGGTTGTCGGTGAAACAATAAATATCTGCTGTTGGCAGCATTTCAGGCTGCTCTGTAGACTAAAATGTGCCCCATAAGTCAAGTATGAGCACCGGAGTATCCAAATGAAATATGAAAGTACTCTGTAAACTGCTGGAAGCAATCCGATTATTCTTCCCTGACACACACTTCGTGTAACATTTGAGTGAAAATACAGTATCTGCCAGTTCCTCCCTGTTGGTTGATTTTTCTGGAGATTTTTTTGCAGTGTAATGTTTGTAACATGATGTGATCTGTGTGACTTGTTACTCTTTTTGAAAACAGGATCTTGTTACTTTTATTTTGTTGAATTGCTTTGTTAGAAAGTTAGAAATGTAAAAGCCAAGATTTCTAATGGAAAGAAGCTAAAATACATGACACAACATGCGACATTTAAAAAGACAAAGACACGCAAAGGACCACCGGACGCTTACAAAAGGGAACAGAAAAGTAAACTGAACTAATGGATGGTAAAAAAGGGAACAACATGGATCTGACATACAAGGACATACAAACAGGAACGGAGCCGACCAATACCTTTCTTCCTTGCTGCAGTTAGCGTTTGTGATATCCAAGCTTTTACTGAAAACAGATTTGCTAAGAAAGGGGGCAGACAGAAAACCGAGAGACACACAGAAAGGTAGTCACATAAGGGGGAATCCTAATGTTGAACATGCATCAAAAAATAAATAATAAAAGAGCAACACGAAAAACCCAGAGCGTGCACAGATCCATAAAACCAGGAGAAGAAATCACATTCATGGGTCATGCTCAGGTCAGCGGGACATTCAACACAAATCTCTCACTGTTATGTCTCCTTCTCCCGGAATAACTTTATTATAACTCTGAATCATTCATCAGCGAGCAGAGGCCCTCAGAGGCCAAAAAACAGCACAGCAGCTACACATGCTCGGTGACGGCAACACATTTCTTCTTATCTCTCCATATTAGGGCTGCACGACATGAGGGAAACGTGCGACATGCGATAATGTTGTTGAATATCGCGATATTACTCTACTATTGACTTTCTCAAGGCTGAAGACCTTTCTTTTTGATACTTCCTATGTTTAATTCTTTGCACTGCACTGGGAATTTTATTCTTTTATTCTTGGATTTAATCTATTTTTGATTAACTGTTTTAATTTTGTATTAACTATTTTTAATTTTATATTGATTTTTATTCATTTCTAACTGTGTTTTAATGTTTTATATAAAGCACATTGAATTGCACCGCTGCTGAAATGTGCTATACAAATAAAATTGCCGTGACTTGCCTTAAACATAATACATAAACAGATATTAAAGTGTGCTCAGTTCTGCATTTCTGCTGCCTTCAGTATTCTTCTACAATACAACAAATTGCTTGTTGAATTTAAAACTAATAGTAAAATCACTTTCAACTTTCCATTTACGGACAAATTGAACATTGCATTGAATATAAAAGCACCAATAAAAAAAGAACAGTTAACATTTTAAAGTGCAGTTTTCTTCTGATATTTTCTTTCGACTAACAAAAAAAAAAAATCTGTTTTGTGTCGCAGCCTTTCGCGATGTGTATATTGCGCCAAAAAACATATATTGTGAAGCCCTACTCCATATATATCAGAAAATACTATCAGCAGCCATTACAAGCCGTTCTCACCCCCAACTGGTCAAATACTGACGCTTGGTCAGTGTCTCTCAGCGGCAGGAACTGGCGCACCGGGCAGGGCAGCGGCTCGACCGCGGCGCTGTAAGATGACGTAGTATTAAGAGCGACAACGGTAGCGATTATGAATGAATGACTGAAAATCTGTGTAGGGAGGTTGGTTGGGGTGGTGTGTGTGTGTGTGTGTGTGTCTGAGTGTGGGGTTCTCGCGTGTCACTGAAAAGTAGATTTTGTAACACCACCCTCCATCTTTCCCTAAACCTAACTGTCCCGCTCTCGTGGTGCATTGTCAATTAAACGTACGTTCTCGACCCAGAGCGTTAAAAAGTGGCGGCAAGAGTTCCCGACCAAGCGCGTCTAAATATGACGCTGAAGGGCTAGACGCAAGTCCCGAGAGCCAAGATTCTCGACATGGCTGGTCGTCTAAATATGACGCCAAAAGGAGACTTTTTTGCGCCAGTAACAAACGCCAAAGGCACCTGACCAAGCGTCGCTTTTTGACGGGATGGGAGTGAGAATGCGTTGATAAAAACTCCATGTTTTTATGAATAAAATGTTGTATAAATCAGGCTGTGAATGGTATCTGAACAAAGCGCTGTGTAAAAAGCTTCAGAATACAGATAGGAATGAAAGTGGAGAGTTTGGTGTATGTACGTTTGTTATTGGAAACCACTATGGGATGGATTTGAAGGGGATGCCTTTGCATGGTTCTCTGTGGAGAAGCTGAGCTTTGCAGATCTGTCGAATGAACCGACAGGTCTGCAGAATGGTGTTGGGTGTAGGGATTAGTCAAGGACAGCCCCAATCCCCAGCATTTTAGCTTGCATCCAAAAAGTCTAGTTGGGGCCCCTTGTCATGTTTCCATGAGTTGTTAGCAGTTCTACCAAAAGATTGATTCAACGCATGATCGCTTTGGCCTTTTTTTCGGTTAAGCGAATTGCTTTAGCAACGACAATGGGTTAAAGGACTTTATGGATTTGGTGTCAATGGAACAGGCCGCTAGTCTGGCTATCAGCAGACCAAACTCAATCTTTTAAGCTTGAACATCAGTCTGGGGAGTCTGCTCTGTAGTTTCTACTGCACAAGAGGCGTGATCAACGGGCGTAGTTCAAATGACTCTGGACGCAATTGGATAGTCCTTCAACCAATCAGATCAGGGTGACGTACTTTGCAGACGGGTTGCTGCGCTTCGGTATCCGCCATGTTGAATGTAAACAAAAAGCTGCTTGGTTGCTTCTCTATCGTCATCGTGTTAAACCCGCCAATAGCGCGCCAGGTGGATAAGCCAGTTTGTGATTGGTCCCCGCAGATATGTAACGGAAGCAGGATAGATAAATGTACAGGTTTCCAGTGAAATCAAACCGCCGGCCGCATCAGCCCCCTATGAATCTGACCGTGGAGACGAAGGACCCTGGATCTTTATAAGACTAGACGTAGAAAAACTGGACATTTAAATGAATTTACTGAATTTGACTGAAATGTACCGTCTGTTGTAACCTGACTCCGCCAGATGGATTGCTTCGCATATCCATCTGGGAACTCACCGTTGGAGAAATTTTGGGAAGGGGCAAAAGTCCTGGTTAGCTGATTGGATAAACCATCGGTCTATCACCACCTATGTTGGTGATAGACGGGCCAAATCAACCAATCAGATCAACGAAGCGTATGAATAGTATGAAAAGTAATACAACTACAAGCCAGGCTACCCCTGCTGCTGCAGGCAAAGCATAGCTCGTTAGCTCAGCAAGCAAGCAACATGTCGGTAAAGGATATTTGCCGTTTGTGTAACGAGAATTTAGGAATAAAAGACACCATTTCAGGTTCCTGGTCCATATTCCAAAAGAAGGATCCAAGAGAAAAAAGCATTAGCGAGCGGCTAACAGAATTAGGGTCTATCACCACCTATGTTGGTCTATCACCACCTATCACTATTATTAACAGACACATATCTAAATAATCCTGAACATCCTATACTGTACCTTGCATCGTAAAATAAAAACCTAAATGTGTGTTTGGGTTGTTTTCTTTCCACTAGTCTGAAAGAAGACATGCTAAGGAAGCAAAATAACCCAAAATCCAAATTGACAGTGCATGCCTGGTCCTGTCTGGCCTTGAAATGGAAAACTAAACCTCTGAAATAACTCTCCTTTCAACAGAAAGTTCTACTTCAAACTCAACTTGTTGCAGAACTTGGGCTCCAAACAGCTCTTGCATCCTTTTTCTTTTAAAGATTTCTGTCTGGTTTTCCTAAATATTGCAGAGCTCGGACTATTGAGCAAAGTGCAGATTCAATGTTAAAACTATTTATCCTCAACCTGGCCTTTTATTTTTATTTAGTTTCTGACCAAACCTTTACCCACTTCTATGTAACCTGACATCATTCTTTCCATCATTTATTTAGTGTTTATCTAGTCTGTCTATCAGCAGACCGAGCTCAATCTTTTAAGATTAAACATCAGTCTGGGGAGTCTGCTCACCAGGGATCTTCAACAGGGGGTCCGGGACCCCTAGGGGGTCCTCAGAGTCACTGCCTCCAAATAATTGTTAATTTTTGAAAGTTTTTTCAAAAATTAAAAAGTCTTAACGTGATTCCATATTATTAGCAAATATAAATCCCCACTGATGATAGGCTTACTGGACGATAATGTTATTAGTCACTAAGGTAGCCATCCACAGATTCAGTTCATCCCAAAGGATTGACTGTTGCACATGTGTGTTTAACATTAAAACATGAATTTTAAGGCTATTTGTATTCTATGCAAAAAAAAAACAAAAAAAGGGTATCTATAAACGCTTTAAGCTGCCCTAAAAGTCATTGTAGGACCAGATCAATATGCAACTTCATTTTATACAATATATGTAGTAGGGGTCCCTGATCCGTCTCTATTTCAGTTAAGGGGTCCTTGGCTTAAAAAAAAGACCTCTGCTGTGTGCAATTGTGTAGTCCTTCAACCAATCAGACCAATGATCTGGGTGACGTAACAGTGACAGGACGGATTGGGAAGGTCATACTGACTTTAAAAACACTGAAAATGCCTTCTGCTTTACCTGTTTGTGTATGTGCATCATACTGCCTCATTTTCTTCAATAACATGTTGGAACAGAATAAACTACATGTCTGGCTGATTCTCATATTCCAGTCTGGTGAAGTTGAGTTTGACACCCCTGGCATAACGTAACCATTTCTTATCGATTACATTGCACGGTAGCTGGATTCTTGCGATATCACATATCACACGAAAATACACCTTGTCAAGATGTAAGTAATACTTAAAAGAAGAAGCTACTGGCAGCTACGGGCGTGGTTTAGGTGTGTGTGACGGCCGCGACTGTTTCCGTTCCAAACAACAATGGCGGACGTCATAGACAGATGGTTCATCCAATCACCTGCCAGGTATTTTTTTTTTAAAGGGTCTGCCCTTTCCCAAACAGTTTCCAATGACGGCTTCTCAGATGGTTCTGTTAACGAACTATCTGAACCTCCTTCAAACACTATGGGCCCTATTTTATGAAGTGCCTGGCGCAGGTGTGTTTAGGGCGTGTACGAATCCACTTTTGCTAGTTTAACGGCCGAAAAAAGGGTCCGTGTGCCGGGCGCCTGGTTCTAAAGGGTTGTACTTAGAGTCTTCATTAATCATAGGTGTGTTTTGGGCGTAACATGGAATCAACCAATCAGAGATCATCTCCCATTCCCTTTAAAAGCCAGGCGCGTTTGGACCTTGGAGCATTGCTGTTATGATGGAGGATTTGCACCGTAATATTTTTATTTGTAATCTCAATGAAATCAATGAAATGCTGCGTTATTGACTTTAGACCAGGTTTTTGTTGGTCAATGGCGTGATCACTTTCCACTGCCTCAAGATAGCAATACGCCCAGAATGCACCTGAACACACCTCCCTGTAAGACCAGCACGTCCATGGGTGCAAAGATGGGCGCTGGTGCATTTGCTATTTACACGATGTGGACACTGGACGGGAAACCCGACAACTGCATCGGTCTTAAACTAGCAAAGACACTTGCATTGGGCTTTGCGCTGTGCCGGGTGCAAGATAGGAGCCTAAGACTCTTTGATATATTCTGACTGTTAAAAGTTACAACCTGCTACACTCTGTTTGTCCCAACAATTCAAACATGGTCATTCACTTTATGCACGAACTTGCCAAATACATTTCAGGTTTACATCCTCTTAAACTGGGATGCTTCTTGTCCTCTGTGACTGCATGCTCCATGCACACTGTACACACACAATGCACAGACCTGAGAGTTCTGTTCATGCATTTTCAAAGGGTATCGTTGGTATATTTCAACCTAGACCCTATTTTTCCATATCTTTGTGTCTAAGTGACTGATGGGAACAACATTGTTTAAAATTGGTCCACTATTAAACGAGACTGCTGAAGTCGGTAACGGCGAAACAAGCTGCAATGTAATGTTAATGGGCAACTGCGCACCTTCAATTTCCGTCCACTAAAAATGCTGTTTTTTGCCACTGACAGGCTCAGATTATTAGATTATTATTAGATAAGTGTCTGAAAACGTTATGGAAAGGATCCCTACAGAGATAGACCTTTTTGTTTAAATGAAACAGCCCTGAAATCTCAATCACCAAACTCCACCAGACTCCGACACATAATTTTATCATCGTAAAACACACTTCATTCAAAGCCTATAGATACAAAATAAAAGTCTTGGGTCATCTTTCCACTGTTCCAACAATCACCACTCTGGTTTGGTTGAAATAAACCCTTAATTCACCCATTAACATGTGGAGATATGCTGGCTCTATACACGCTAAAAGTCCTGATTATTTACATGGAGTCTGGTGGAGATATGCTGGCTCTATACACGCTAAAAGTCCTGATTATTTACATGGAGTCTGGTGGAAATATGCTGGCTCTATACATGCTAAAAGTCCTGATTATTTACATGGAGTCTGGTGGGTTTGGTGATGGTGATTTCGGGGCTGTTTCATGTTAAACTAAAAGGATCTTACTCTTTAACTAAAAGGTCTATCTCTGTAGGGATCCTTTCATAATGTTGTCAGACACTTAGAATAATAATCAGAGTCTGTCTGTGGCAAAAACAGAACTTTTAGTGGACGCTAACTGACGCTGAAAATTTTTTCTAGTCAGGTTTTTTCCAACAAAACAATCAGGAACAAAGTCAGTCACAAACCTCACAGTGAACTCGACAGGCCTTGACCAACTGCCACTTTGCTCGTTTGAAAGCCATGATGTCTCTCTCTCTCTCATGGGTGGGCCAAATTCTCTGGGCGGGCAAAGCAGAGAAAGGTGAGGTAACCTTGCTCCTTATGACCTCATAAGAAGAAGATTCCTGATTGGTCCATCTGAGCTTTCATTTTCTCAAAGGCAGAGCAGGATACCCAGGGCTCGGTTTACACCTATCACCATTTCTAGCCACTGGGGGACCATAGACAGGCTGGGGGAATGCATATTAATGTTAAAAAATCTCATAAAGTGACATTTTCATGCCATGGGACCTTTAACTTTTACTGTTACTTCTAATAGTTAAGTACATATAATACCATACAATTACTTTTGATACTTTCTGTAAGTGCAGTAAATATTAAATTTACTTTAAGACTTTTACTAAAGTCATATTCTAAAAGTTGACTTTAACTTCTACCAAAGACATTTTCTGCTAAGATACTTTTACTCAGGTATTTTTATACAACACTGTGACAGAAGGCAAACGAAAGAATGTTTGACATCAATTTGAAAAAGTCATTTTGATGAAGCGCTGCCGAGCTGAACCTCCTTCCTTTATGTCACTGAACTGAGATTAAATACATTATGGACCATCACTGGCAACAACCATCACCAATTACACTCTGCGTGTGTGTGCCAGACGTGTCCGTCCATGCTCACGAACACGCACACACGTCCAGGTCTTACCTCTGACCGTTGGTTGCCATGTCGATGGCTCGTCGCACCGGGACGGGCGACCCTCCCTCCGTGACGCTCAGCACCTCCATGGACTTCCTCTCTGGCCGCCGCTTACCGTGGCGGCTCAGCATGGGCGAGTCCACGCGCTTCCTTGGAGGGTCTGCTGAACAGGGTCAGGGGTCAAAGGTCAACAAGAGGGGGACACAAGGACAGGAAGTGGTCAGAAAAACTAAATTGCCAAAACTTAATCAGTAATCAAATAAAAATGTCCCTTGTTTTTTTTTTATCTTGACGGCCATTCATCCATTTTATCTGGAGGGTTATTTCTGCGTTCCAACGTTAATTTAGCTAACAGCTAATTCGGCGAACTGCTAGCTGATTGTAGTGTTCTGCCGTTAGCCTCCACAGCCAAGCTAACGTTAGTTTAGCTAACAGATAATTCGGCGAACCGCCAGCTGAGACAGCACGTAATAACTTAAAAAGACCCTCAAAATAAAATCTGAAAATAACCGTTAACATATATAACAGCTGTTACGTCAGTTCTACTTTACTTCTGCTCATTTAAAATACAATCAAATCAATACTTGTCTTTATTGTTATTACTGTAAAGTATTAATGTAGCTGTAGCCTGCTTTTCCCAGTGTTTAGTTTGAGTTAACGTTATTTTAGGCTGAATCAAGCTGTCAGCTAGCGGTTAGCCGAATTAGCTGTTAGATAAAAATAACGTTAGCTTCCCGGTGGAGGCTAGCGTGGAGTGTCGTATTCTCGGTAAAACAGTATTATCATCTTGCACATGCACATGAAGGATCATGCAGGCAGAACAGATCGTGTACCGACACCATTTGTACTCGGAAGTCGGATTTTCCGAAGTCTAAGTCGGAAACACGCCCCCTGAGCTCAGAACTCAACTTTTGAACGTACACATGTTCCACCAAAACAGGTTCCTTCCCGAGGCTATTTAGCAGTGGCTCCGTCCGCCGCTTAGCACCACCCAAGATGATTGTGATTGGTTTAAAGAAATGCCAATAAACCAGAGCACGTTCTTCTCCCATCCCGGTATGCTGTGTGGACTAGCCAGGTGGAGGAAGGTCTGGCAAAGCGAGACTAACCACCAAGTACCCCAAGCTCAAAATCCAACTTGGCTGCTCCGTGCATCAACAGTTGTGAAAGCTGTTGTAACATACACTAATCAGCACTTCTGTCCTATTTGTGTCTCACTAAATCAGTCGTACACACAGTGCTGTCCATCTTCTATCTGTGGACATTTGGCGCTCTTCTACTTCCGTCACCTTATTTCCTGCTCTGCTCTCGTCATAACTCCTACGGTCACTAGGGGGAGCCGCCACTAGAATCGTAAATATGAGTCGTAATCGCGGGAGGACAGTCTCTGCACGACAGTGATGCTGCTAGGACAGACGTGCTTGTGGACAAAATGAAATGATGGCAGTCAGCGGATCGCCAAGCATGTATAGAATCACACGGGTTAAATGTAATTCAGATGGACTGGCCTACCGATCTCGGTGCGTGGCGGCAGGTTCTGGTCCTCTTGGCTCGGATACCTCTCCTTGCGGTCCAGCAGCAGGAAGTAGATCATCTTTTCCTGGTTTTCTCTAGAGAGAGACAGAAGACAGTCAGCTGAGAGCCCTATGGTTCAGAGCGAGACGGTGAGACGCTCCATCAAACCAACCAAATATTAAATACAAGAATTTGTCTGCCGTCTCATTCATGAATGATTGATTAATTGATTGTCAGCTGCAGTATTCAAACATTTCACTAAATTATAGGTTATTTCACAGCTTGTTCTTGAACAAAGTATTCTGTCTTGTCTCCCGAGCTTGGCGAATAAAATATGACACCAAAAAAGTTCCTTTTTCCTTTTTTTAATAATCATCCAGCCAGAAGAAATCATCACAAAGAGAGGTCATTTGAGTAAACTGTACATACGTTATATCCTCGTAAACAGGACAATAAAACAAAAAAATTTACATTGTTCTCAATGTCAGCCACTCACATAATATATATTAAAGGTGGGAGTCAAAAATCATATGTAACGTACATTTTTTTGCGATGATTTTTAAAATCCATTCTTTTACCTAGAATCAGGAACAAATGATACACCAAAATACTTGCTGTTTATACCGAACCGCTGACGGCGACTACATCATAAAATCGACAAAAACATTGGAAATTTGTGACAAAAGAACTGGGAAAAAGTGATAAAAAACATCGGAAAAAAGTGACAAAATATTTTGAAAAAAGTGACAAAAACGTTACCAAAACAAAGTTTTTATTTGAAATTTTAACCCAGAAAAGAAATAATGTTGCATGGTCGATGGGACGACAACACAAAGGTTAAAGATCCCATGGCATGAAAATTTTACTACTACAGACCACTAAGGCCTATATAAAAGAGACTTCAGATACAGTATTAGGGGACCACTAAGGTCTATATAAAAGAGACTTCAGATACAGTATTAGGGGACCACTAAGGTCTATATAAAAGAGACTTCAGATACAGTATTAGGGGACCACTAAGGTCTATATAAAAGAGACTTCAGATACAGTATTAGGGGACCACTAAGGCCTATATAAAAGAGACTTCAGATACAGTATTAGGGGACCATTAAGGTCTATATAAAAGAGACTTCAGATACAGTATTAGGGGACCACTAAGGTCTATATAAAAGAGACTTCAGATACAGTATTAGGGGACCACTAAGGTCTATATAAAAGAGACTTCAGATACAGTATTAGGGGACCACTAAGATCTATATAAAAGAGACTTCAGATACAGTATTAGGGGACCACTAAGATCTATATAAAAGAGACTTCAGATACAGGGGACCACTAAGGTCTATATAAAAGAGACTTCAGATACACTATTAGGGGACCACTAAGGCCTATATAAAAGAGACTTCAGATACAGTATTAGGGGACCACTAAGGTCTATATAAAAGAGACTTCAGATACAGTATTAGGGGACCACTAAGGCCTATATAAAAGAGACTTCAGATACAGTATTAGGGGACCATTAAGGTCTATATAAAAGAGACTTCAGATACAGTATTAGGGGACCACTAAGGCCTATATAAAAGAGACTTCAGATACAGTATTAGGGGACCACTAAGATCTATATAAAAGAGACTTCAGATACAGGGGACCACTAAGGTCTATATAAAAGAGACTTCAGATACAGTATTAGGGGACCACTAAGGCCTATATAAAAGCATCCAAAGAGCACCATGTCATGGGACCTTTAAAGAAGGAAAAGAAAATCCCAATACTATCGAATAGCAACAGCTTCTAGAATGGCAACACAATCATCAAATCAGCCCCCATGTATCGTGGAAGAGTCGAATCGGAACAAAAGCATATGGTCCCAGCCCTGATATATATATGTTTCTCTTCCCCTCCCTCCGCCTCACTCACTCCTCAGACAGCAGGTCTTTGGTCAGTTTCTCCTTGTCCCTGAAGCATCCCAGAGAGTGCATGCTCTCCAGGACATCGGGGTCGATCTCCTCGGTGGCAGCCAGAGTCCTGATGGCCACCTTCCTGGGGACGGGCTGCTCGGGCTCCGGCTCGTTCTTTCCAGCTCTGCAACACAACAACACATGCAGCTAACCGACAAGCAAAATCTGCCGTTGAGCTCAGACTTTCAGTCACATACGCGTTTAAAAGGCACAAACAAACACATTTGGGCTTAAGTTCAGTCCTTCCAGAAAAATGCGGAGTTTTTTTGTGATTGTCGCGGACAAAAATCCTTGATTATGCGGCACGTTTTCTTAAAATTCCCCAAAATCCTGCTTTTCAATATTCATGTCGCGTAATTACATCACTTCATAACGTTCCCATGGCAACAGGGGAAAATGGCTGCTCTTGTGTGAAGTAAATGCAAAATTTTTCTACTTTCTGGTAAGATATATTATGGGACTTTTTTGCAATGAAAATGCGGGGATTATGAAATCATGCAAGCCCCGCATATTTGGCGTGGAAATCAGGAATTTATGCGGCGAAAGTGCGCCGTATTTGAAAAAATGCGGCCCCTGCATAAGTATGCAGACTTTGGCTGATTATGCGTTGACTTATAGAATCGCATAATCACGTTTTTCTGGAGGGACTGTAAGTTGCTTCTAGCTGGTAGCAGGAGCGTAACCAGACGTTACAAACATTCAGGGCTAAGCCCAAGCCTACATCCATGATAGTAGCCGAGGAAAAAGAATCATCCTGTAAAGCCGACGTCCTGTTTTGTAGGTAAGTGATCTCCAACTGTCTTTATCATTCGGAAACCAGAACACAACATGTTGAGGATGACTCAGTCTAGTTTTTAAGTTACATAACGTAGGTATTGTAGGAATTCGGCGCAAACAGCATTACTAATCTGGAAATCTTTTTTAAGTAGAGTTCATGGGATAAACGTTGATATATGCCCAGTAAGATAGAACTTTTTGCTCCATTGATTTGCCGGTCCAGTCACAGAAAAATTTAGGGTAAATGGCAGAAAGTTATTTTAAAACCCTAAAACAGGGATCTTCAACAGGGGGTCCGGGACCCCTAGGGGGTCAATGCAAGGGGGCCTCCAAACTATTGTTATATGTTTTAAAGTCTTTTAAAAAATTAAAAAGTCTTAACATGAATCCAACAAAATATTAGCGAATATAACTACCCACTGCTAAAGGCTTACTGGCCAATAGGTAAGGTAGTCACTAAGGCCATCCACAGATACAGTTAATCATAAGGATTCACTGTTCCACATGTACGTTTAACATTTAACATAAAAACATGATTTATAAACTCATGCCAACAATTATTAGGCTATTTTAATGGATTAGTTTTCTATGCAAAAAAGGTATGTATAAAAGCTGTAGGCTGGCCTGCATGTTATTGTAGGCCCAGTTTAATATGCAACTTCATTTAATATAATATGTAGTAGGGGGTCCCTGCTCCATCTCTCTTTCAGTTAAGCGGTCCTTGTCTTAAAAACCGTTGAAGACCCCTGCCCTAAGAGATTTGGGGCTTTTGGGAAAAACATTCTTGGTTGGAGCATCAGCAGGCACCATCTGGCTCCGGCCCTGGCTGGCTGCTTTATGAAGTTGACCTTTCTTCAGTTTCCTTAAAACTGTAAGGCCGGTTACACACAGGCTGCGTGGTGTGAGCGTGTCAGCTGCGTGGCGTGTCCGTTTATATTTCGGCTCCCATGGTAACAGGTTAGAGCGTGCACACTGCCTCCGTAACACGCACGTCTCAGGCGCGGCTCGAGCCGAAAACGTGTGCATGCTAGAAATAGATCCAACGGCTATTTTTCATGCGACACGCAAGCGTGTTGGAAGCATTTCCAGGCAAAATAGAATACGAAAAGATGATATATGAAAGATTTATATGTCATTTAGACACAAATACATATTAATAAATGAAATGTTGATGTTTGAAAGTCTCCTGAAGGGAGGTGTGCTCCTCTGCCCAATACTTCCTGATAAGCAAACAAACAAGTAGAACAACTTCAAAAGGGAAGCAGGAGCACGTAAGCATGACGAATATTTTCCAAGAAGTATATTTGTCCCCCTCAAAAAATTCAAAGGCAACCCAATCCCCAAAAGAGGTAGAAATAACCGTCGTAGCTTGTTTCGCCGCTGCCGACTGTAGCGATCTCGCTTAATACTGGACCAATGTCACAGATTGTTGTTTCCCATCAGTCACTTAGACACAAAAGCATGGGAAAATAGGGTTGAATATAACCAGGGGTTAAATTGGGCCGGGGCTCTCCGGGGCTCAGCCCCGGCACATAGGCCTGCTCGTTTGTCCGGATGTGCCTGCTTGCAGTCTAAATATGTCACATGGAATTTGATGAAAGTGATGCTTTTGAAAACATGATATTTCTGACAATAATGTAAAGATTTTTGAAATGGCATGTCTATTTTGTCTCGGCCGGGTTGGATGAGAACAATCAGAACACAGCACCACTGCAGACAATTCACCACCGCGGGTCAACTACATAACGCCAAAGTGTCTACGTCAGTAGGATTAACAGATAAAATGTCTACTCCTAAAGCTTAAATGTGTGTGCGTGTGTGACTCTGTGTGTGTGTGTGTGTGTGTGTGTGTGTGTGTGTGTGTGTGTGTGTGTGTTGTAGTAGTAAAGAGAGAGATTGGGAGAAGGAAGTTTGTCTGAGGTGGACCATGGTCACCACAGACCCAAATCTTCTCAGCTGTTGCTACTGTCATGCTGCACTGTCTCTTCATGTGGCTCATTATGTTTGGCCCATTTTATGGGTCACTTCTTATATCCTAACAAGGTAATACAATGTGTATCATCAAGTGATGATTGATTAACAGTAATGTAAATGCTAAATGCCCTAATACCTGTTGATACTACAACAATGCAAAGTATAGGCTCTTAACCTTGCAGTTTTGCACATATCATGTAAGACTCAATTTCTCCATTTCTTTGCACAAAACTCTCCAGAAAGTGCCATTTAACGGTTTATTTTTCAAATGTATCCCCTAGGGAGAGCCCCCCCCCCACATAACAAATCCCAATTTAACCCCTGAATATAATGGTAGTTACCCTTTAATGTGGACATGCACACAGACACTCAACAACATAGAGCGTTAACAGTTGGATATACTTACAGGTACCACGTGTGCTTCTGGATCTGCTCTAACTGTAACACAAATCAGAGGAGGAAATAAACATTAATGACTCTTTTATTTATAGGTGGAACAAACAAGATGGTTATGTTTAAAAGTCTTCGGTCATAGCGTTGATGTATTTCTGCATAAAACAGGATGTGATGTTTGTTACGGCTTAATCTGACTAAATTGGTTGGGAAGCCTTCTGGTTGGATCAGGACGTTCATTCGATTACCTGGTGGTAACCATGGATGTAGAGTAAAACCTGGATACAGCGTTCGAGGCCGAGCCCCACTCATTCCTATGAAAGCCCAAAAAAGTTCAACTGCCGTGTATCAAATTCCCCAAATGATTACCTATACTCTCCGGCCCATAGAGCAGGCGCACTAGAGACCTCCACCAGCCAAGACGGCTACTTCCGATTAAGATTAAATAAATTAAGATAAAAGTCTTTTTGGGCATCGCGTGTTGGACACAGTAGTTGTAATTCCACTCTCTGGCTGCAATGTCAAATTAGCTTCAAAGCCAGGTGCCCTTCCTTCCAACTACTTGAAGACTCCACATGCATAATGCTGTTCAGGGAGCCATCTGGTTGGATCAGGATTAGAGCTCGAACGATAAAGGACTTTTAAGGCCGATATCGACACAAATATTTGGCGATTTAAAAATCCGATACTACGATATATCGGCCGATGCATATTTAAAAAAAAAAATCCAGAAACAGGTAACAAAACATAAACAGATTTCCCTAACATTAGTTATTTGTAGTTATTTATGAGTCATCACTAAAATAATATGTTAATGCAGTTTAAAAATAAATAAAATGTATAAAAACACAAACTTAAGATATGAAACTTAAAGGGTTAAAAATGAGAGTTGCCAACAGGGAGGTTGTAGAGCGCCCTCTGGTGGAAGAACTACGCAACGGCAACACTCAGAACATGGTTGAAGGGGGTTTTGTCCGTTTTTATTTAATTTTTTAAACATTCATTTATCGGTTGTTATTAATGCCGATACCGATAGTTTGGAAAATGCCTAATATCGGTCGGGCTCTAATCAGGATGTTCATTTGATAACCTGGTGGTAATCACATAGACAGTTAAAGAAATGGACCACCAGATCCTGTGTCTCAGGACAGAGACCAGTGAAGGATATCAGAAGTCTCTTTCCCGGTGCTGGCTGAGCGTTACTGAGCAGCCTCCAACTGAGCTTGAAGACGTAGATGTGACGTGAGCAACCTGTCTGAAAGTGTGAAGTCTTCTGGTAGCTGTGCCGAGAGAAATCTCAATCATTCCCAATCTTACAGAGATGGAGAGCGTAGGTATATGTAAGGAGATAACATAGACACAGGCTAATTACTGATCACTAACATGCTAGTTAACATTAGTAATTAAACTTAAACAGCTAATGTAAATTGAAACTGCCTGTGAGCTTCTCCTGTACTGTGGACGGGAATTTGTCTACTATGCGACAGAAAGTTGCGTGGTTACGACACAATCGTTAGCCTATTTTTATAAAAGCGTCTGCTACGGAGCCATAACGTGAGCTACAAGGTAATGGAGCCTTTTATACATTGTCGTGTTTCTTTAGAAATAAACAATGGACAAATAGAGTCTTTAAACGCTTCAGATGTAAAGTTATTCGCTGTCAAAGTTTAACGCAAAATGAATGGGAGTCAATGGGATGCTAACGGCAGGTGAATGCTAGGTAGCATCAAAATGGCGCCATAGGAGCTACGCTTTGTGGACGCTCGCTTACCCCCCTTGGTTAATCCCCATCTGTAAAGAGAAATTCTAACTACTCGGACTGCAACAAGGACCATTTAACTTGCGTACAGATCCAAAGATGAGTTTAGGTAAGAGCTATCAAAATGTAAAAGCTGAAACATGAATTCATTTTAATGATTTCTCTCTTTTATAAGACGCGCCGACATTGGAACTGTTATTCCAAACCAACTGCTTAAAGTTCAAATAACTGCAGGGAGAAAAATAAGTGAAAGCACATTATCTAAATACATCCTTTGTTATTTTTTGTCAAGGTTTCTATTCTAAGCCTAAAACACATCCGTGGCCAGAGATGAAAACATGTGACGCAGAGCGCAGATGCTGCAGGGCCAGTCACGGTGCACTTCTGCTAAATTTAGCCCGAGCAGTACCGGAGGCAACAGCCCAGACTGTAGGAATGCAAAGAGGAGCACAAGTCTACTGAGAGATGACTGTAGCCCCTCTACCGTTCTGCCGGTGAGCTGCGCCGCTTACCGTGAGCCTCTTGCCGGCGTCCACTTCAATCATACCGCGCAGAAGGTTCTGACAATCTGGAGGGATGAAGTGAGGCATGTGGAAAACTCCCAGCTTCACCTTCTCCAACAGATTCCTCAGGTTGTCATCGTCGAAAGGCAGGGCGCCCTGGAGGAACGAGAGAGGAAGAAAACACTATTTATCTCACAGTCTGGGGAATGTAACAAGTCAACAAAATGTTTACCGAGTCCCGAAGATATTCAGTGTCTGGGTTATGACAACTCTGGTGTAACAATACGGTCTGTATGTGTGCTGACGATTTAATTATATACATTACTCAGTTTGCAGATATGCAACAAACTGAAAAAATGAGAAACCGCTCGCATAACTCTCCCTCTGCGTATTTATTAGATTATTATTATTATATTATATTATTATTATAGACACTGAGAAGATCTAGGTTTCTTTCACATTTTAGATTTTTTCAAATCGTCTTTTAAAACAGTCGTCATTCATATCTTATGGTTGTGATTTGTAAAACATTTCACAACGTATGTAGCATAACATGGATTCGCCCGTCTCTACATAGTAACAGAAATATAAGGAAATGATTCTCACAGGGAGGAAGGTGTTTGTTCAGAGGAGTCCCCTGACCTTTCATGAGCACCATGAAAGAGCAGAGAGTCAGGGGTCAGCAGCAGCAGCATAAGGGAACACTCACACAGTTTAAGACTAAACTAAACCATTCCCCCATATGAACAGAGTGGCAACCATGACGTAGAAGCCTACACCACGTTATACACGACAAGGTGGAGCACCAAAAAGATGGTGGCTTGTGTTAAATGCAGACGTTACTTCACTTTCTGAAGGTTACCGACGCTTAACTTTTCGTTAAGTTGAAAAAACTTGCTGTTTACTTTTATTTTCAAATGGGACTCGAACTCCGGTCTATATAGGTCGTATCTAGAGATGACCCGATACCATTTTTTGCTTCCCGATACCGATTTCCGATACCTGAACTTGTGTACCGGCCGATACCGAGTCCCTTTATGGATGTGTTGGGTTAAACCTTTTGTGAAATATGATCAGACACAAACAATGAACGTCACAGAACTTTCTTTTACTAGTTTGTTGTTTTTGGGGGGCAGTGGTGGCCTATAGGTTAGCGACGCGAGCTTGTGAGGTCGTCGGTTCGATCCCCAGACCGACAGGATAAAATCTGGGTGGGGGGAATGTGAAAGAGCAGCGCTTGTCCCTCTTTCATTACCACCACTGAGGGGCCCTTTAGCAAGGCCCTTAACCTCCAACGGCTCCAGTGGAGCTGCTCAGTGGCCAGCAGATCAGACTGTGGTGGTACTGGGCAGTTTCCAGGTATTGATGTGATCAGATCAGACTGTGGTGGTACTGGGCAGCTTCCAGGTATGAATGTGGTCAGATCAGACTGTGGTGGTACTGGGCAGTTTCCAGGTATGGATGTGATCAGATCAGACTGTGGATGTACTGGGCAGCTTCCAGGTATGAATGTGTTCAGATCAGACTGTGGTGGTACTGGGCAGTTTCCAGGTATGGATGTGATCAGATCAGACTGGTGGTACTGGGCAGTTTCCAGGTATGAATGTGGTCAGATCAGACTGGTGGTACTGGGCAGATTCCAGGTATGAATGTGATCAGATCAGACTGTGGTGGTACTGGGCAGTTTCCAGGTATGGATGTGATCAGATCAGACTGGTGGTACTGGGCAGTTTCCAGGTATGAATGTGGTCAGATCAGACTGTGGTTATATTGGGCAGCTTCCAGGTATGAATGTGGTCAGATCAGACTGTGATGGTACTGGGCAGCTTCCAGGTATGAATGTGATCAGATCAGACTGTGGTGGTACTGGGCAGCTTCCAGGTATGAATGTGGTCAGATCAGACTGTGGTGGTACTGGGCAGCTTCCAGGTATAAATGTGGTCAGATCAGACTGTGGTGGTACTGGGCAGCTTCCAGGTATAAATGTGGTCAGATCAGACTGTGGTGGTACTGGGCAGCTTCCAGGTATGAATGTGATCAGATCAGACTGTGATGGTACTGGGCAGCTTCCAGGTATGAATGTGGTCAGATCAGACTGTGGTGGTACTGGGCAGCTTCCAGGTATAAATGTGGTCAGATCAGACTGTGGTGGTACTGGGCAGCTTCCAGGTATGAATGTGGAACTGTGTCTGTGTGAATGTGATCAGGGCGTTCCTGCAAAAAGAGAGGCTTCCTCTCAGTGAACCTTCCCTGAATAAATAAAAAGGTTACTATCCAGTTTGACAGTGAACATAATAAACTCATTTCAAGTAGATTTTCTTCGGTTCTGATCAATATCGAATATCGTTTCAGTGCATAAACTCCAGTCCTTTCCGATACCAATCCCAGCATTTAGGCAGTATTGGAGGTTTTTTCGATAATGGTATCGGTATCTGAACATCTCTAGTCGTAACTGCTGCATGTCCAAACAATGTCTGGGATTTTTTCGGGGGAGGACGGTCTTGGATTTTGACAAAGAGGAGGACTGGAAGCAGTTTGTGAGCGATATAAGTCAGCGATGATGAAGCGGCTTGTATGGCAGCCAGCCGGCTCTGCCTCTGCTCGCCAGCTGGGGAGCGCGCTCAGTGACGTGATGACTGATACAGCTTTCCTCGTCAGTGAAAAGGAGCAGGACGGAGCCAGATGGCCACTGACATGGCATTGGTAATCAAAAACAACTCAATTGGAGAGATTTATCTTCACATGATGACTGTGTTACGCGCTGCATCTTAATCAAGAGAAGAGCACGCATGTGTGCACAAACACTTAATTCTCTGACTGCTCACTTGTCACTGTCGCATTATAACGCTGCTGATATGAGGAGCCGTTGTTACGTTGCGTGCGTTTTTATGTGACTGTATGCATGTGCTGAATGACACCAGTCTCATGTCTCTGCTTCACACACGATGCAAAACTGAGACGTTGAAACATTTTAAAGGGGAATGTCAAATCAGACGTAAATTGAAACTTCCCAACATGCATTTTTTCTGCCTCCTACAGATCAGATGTGTTTAATACAACATCCTCTCAGGGAAGCACCTGCACCATGGACACATCTGGTCTCTCTCTGTATCTGTTGGTAAATGTGGTGTAGAGGGGCTAGAATGGTAAACTGGGCACTAAATGTGCTACTACGTAGTAGTAGTATGTGTAAATGAACTATGGTAAACTTCCCATCATCTTGCCAGCGGCCAGATCGCCAGAAAAAGTCAGCCATCTCTCTCAAGTTTAGACCTAATTCAGATTCAACTTTAAAACTAGGCAGTGCTAAATAAATAAAAACCAAGATTTGTTTACTGTGTTGCCTACTTCTCGCCTAAAATGTTTTCAGAAACCACCCCTCCCTGAAAGAATGTCAAAATTATATAATTATAAAACAAAGTGGTGGAGTGAGCTAGAGACAGAACAGAGAGAGAGAGAGAGAGAGAGAGAGAGAGAGAGAGAGGTGCTAACGTTAGATAAAACAAAGTGGTGGAGCGAGCTAGAGAAAAAGAGAGAGAGAGAGAGAGAGAGAGAGAGAGAGAGAGAGAGAGAGAGAGAGAGAGAAAAAAAAAAAAAAAAAAAAAAAAAAAAAGTGCTAACGTTTGATAAAACAAAGTGGTGGAGCAAGCTAGAGAAAGAACAGAGAGAGAGAGAGAGGTGCTAACTTTAGATAAAACAAAGTGGTGGAGCGAGCTAGAGAAAGAACAGAGAGAGAGAGAGGTGCTAACGTTAGATAAAACAAAGTGATTTCTCTGTACAGGGAGCACTCGGTCATCATATCATATAACTCGCTGTGCTCCGACTCCATTTTTTGTTGTGGTTATTGAAACAACAGGTCTGGCTACTCTGCTTGTCTCGGCTGTCAAAAAAGCTCTTGACGTAGGGCGTTTTTTCTTTCATAAAAGCAGAACTTTTTTCAACTTCAAAAAGATGCTACGAGCTGCAGACAAAAAATCGAAAATAGGATTTACTCCGTAGGATTATAATGTAAAACGGACGCTGTGTGAACATAGCCTAAAAAGGCATTTTTTGGCCAACACTAGATATCAAACAAAAGCCAGACACTATGTCGTACTAAGTGCTTTGGGGTCCTTGAGGAAATAATTTGGGGGTACATGGTTCTGGAGAAACAGACTGAACCAATACAAGAGGCCAAGCAACCAGCCCGTTCCAACGAGCACTGCACTATTCCCAAAACTCCACGGATTTGAATAGAAAAGATGAACACGTTGTGACCCTGGTAACGGCGTGTAAGTTACGGCAGGACAGTTTCATTTCTGAACTCATTTAATTCATAATGTGGTTTCAATGTTTAATTGGTACATAGTGTGTTTCCAGCATCCTATCTTTAATTCAATCCCACCTGGTGTAAAAAACACACACTGCATGTACAACACATGTCAAACTTGAGGCCTGCGGGCCTAATCTGTCCCCTCGCAGATTATGATCCGGCATATCAATTTAGGTTCACAATACATTTTGGCCCACCTAGTTTTGTGTCACTTTTGAGAAGTTTTTGTAATTTTTTCCAACATTTTTTTCACTTTTTCTGACGTTTTTGTAATTTTTGTCGAAATGTTTGTAATTTTTTCCAACATTTTTGTCACTTTTTCTGACGTTTTTGTCACTTTTGCCAATATATTTTCAATTATACTGACGTTTGTGTCACTTTTGCCGAAATTTTATTTTATTTTTTCCAACGTTTTTGCCCCTTTTTCCTACGTTTTTGGGCAGCTCTTTTCTATGATGGCCGAGGAACTTTCTCCTGACTTCTTTAGGACTTTATGTCGACCAAACTGTAAGTGAGGAGACTATATGACACATGCAATAATACAGTCAAATACATTTTACTTTTTCGATTAAATAAAAGCCTATAAATAAACTAAAAATGTCTGGCCCTTGATGTGATTCTTATTTTCCTGTGTGGCCCTCTGGGAAGTTGTGTTTGACAGCCCTGATGTAGAAGAACAGGCACTCTAGGCCTCCAGCAAGACTTATCCTGACATTACAGCATCCACTCTTTCCTCACACACATACTTCCCTAAAAAGCAGATGCACGGATGTTAGATTTTTGTATTTATAAGACACACAAGTTCCTGTCAAAGGAAGACTTTGGATGTCACCTTGTGTGTGTGTGTGTGTTTGTGTCGAAAACATTTCAGCGACTTCTCTTCACCGTGGAACAACTTGCTTCACAAATAAAGAGTCCATTCAGCATTTAAATGTGCCTCAGGAGCAAACTAAACTCAACTTCTGCTTCTCTTTCTCCTGCAACACTGCATCAAACCGGGAGGAGTGAACGTGGTTTCTCCTGTGACAGCACATTTAAAATTACAAACAGACTGATGCAGTTGCAGGGGAAAAGGTCTAAAAGAGCAAGGTACAGGTACACGTCCTACAGCTGTGTCATTTGTAGGTTTAGAACAGGGCTTCTCAAAGTCAGAGAAAAGTCGTACCTTGCATCATGAATACAAAACCATATGTTGGTGCATTTTTCTCTATTTTTAAAGATCCCATGGAGGTTTTTTAACATTAATATGAGTTCCCCCATCCTGCCTATGGTCCCCCAGTGGCTAGAAATGGTGATAGGTGTAAACTGAGCCCTGGGTATCCTGCTCTGCCTTTGAGAAAATGAAATCAGGAATCTTCTTCTTATGAGGTCATAAGGAGCAAGGTTACCTCCCTTTTCTCTGCTTTGCCCGCCCAGAGAATTTGGCCCCCCCATGAGAGAGAGAGAGAGACATCATGGCTTTCAAACGAGCAAAGTGGCTGTTGGTCAAGGCCACACCCCCACCCTCCACCTTGCCCCCTCCTCTCTCCTCCTCAATAGCTACAGACACAGAAATGGCACATCCTAAGGAAAGCTCATTGTGGGACTGGCTCTAGTGGCTGTAATTCTGCACCAAAGCAGAATTTTGGGTACAGTATTAGGGGACCACTAAGGTCTATATAAAATAGACTTCAGATACAGTATTAGGGGACCACTAAGGTCTATATAAAAGAGACTTCAGATACAGTATTAGAGGACCACTAAGGCCTATATAAAAGAGACTTCAGATACAGTATTAGGGGACCACTAAGGTCTATATAAAAGAGACTTCAGATACAGTATTAGGGGACCACTAAGGTCTATGTAAAAGAGACTTCAGATACAGTATTAGGGGACCACTAAGGTCTATGTAAAAGAGACTTCAGATACAGTATTAGGGGACCACTAAGGTCTATGTAAAAGAGACTTCAGATACAGTATTAGGGGACCACTAAGGTCTATATAAAAGAGACTTCAGATACAGTATTAGGGGACCACTAAGGTCTATATAAAAGAGACTTCAGATACAGTATTAGGGGACCACTAAGGTCTATATAAAAGCATCCAAAGAGCACCATGTCATGGGACCTTTAAATACATTTTCTATTGATGAATTGTCAGTGACGTTGAAAATACAGTAGTGGTGTACCAGAGTTTGGAATGGGTTTTATTGTGTATGGTGTGTTATATGTTCTGAATAAATAACAAAATGTTAATAGGATGAATAGGTTTGGACTTATTTTACAACTTACAACGTATTTTTTTGTTATTAAAGAGAGACCAAAGACCAAAAGAGTCCAGGTACGGGTACAAGTGAGATGATTAAATGTTATTCTGTCATTGCCAATCGTTTCGGACCTCCGAACTTGGATTGAGTGATACGTTTGAGAACCCCTGGTTTAGAAGAAACCTTTTCTACAAAAGAAAAAGAAAAATAATACATGTATATATATATAATAATCATAACAATACAAAGTAAGCTGCAAAATGAAGTCTGTGAGGCTAAATACGTAGAGCGTATGTGTATGTAAAAACAACTTAACCTTTGTAAAATATGTTGTTGAGTTGTGTAGTGTACAGTTTACACATAGAAATAAAATTAATAGAAAGGCCATTTCCACTCAAATCAACGTCAGAGCAGCAGCAATTTTTATGTGTACCATTGCCACGGTAACGCATAAACTTCCGATAATAAGCCGACTTCTGGCAAGTCGTGGAACTGAGGTTTTACAGTAACTGATGGACAAACGAGCAGCGGAGTATTAACGTTACGAGGCAGAGAGCCCGGCCGCTAAATGAGTCACATTAACTTCATGCTCCATCCACACAGAGCACCCTGCTATCGCCACGGGTGACAGCTTTATTCGGCTCGTGGCGTAGTTAGCAAGCTAACGTTAGCCTACTAACACCGGCTGGCTGGCTAGCTGGTTCCGCCGTGCTTTTATGCGGCATCGGTTACAGAGAAGAAGCTGAACAGCGAGCTGGGTCTAACGTTAGCGGTCTGCTGACCCACTGCCGCTGGGTCTAACTGTCCATCTCCACTTCCCGCAACTCCGAGAACATCTCCCGAGCTGCGTCTGGCGGCTCTCTTCCCAGCGAGCTGCGATACAGTTTACGGCCAAACTGATGCAAATTGTCACTATGACAACAATCGCCAGTTTGTTGCGTACTCAAATGACCACGGGAAACAGTTCAATGGCCTTTCTATCCATTTCATTTACATGGTTTACATTATCCCAAAGTCTGTTATAGTATATGGTGAAATATCCACTTTAAGGAACAAGGTCAGTTTATTTGCTGCTGTTCAGTCACTCACCACTAAAAGTGCAAACAGGATGACTCCACAGCTCCATGCATCGGCTTTCCTCCCGTCGTACTTCTCCCCCTGGTTCAGACAGACAGAGACAGGGATGAGACATCACACACTCTTCATTCAACTCTGTTTTACAAACTGTAAATCACACTGACTGCTGTGAGCTTTGGCTCCGTGCTGCGTTTCATGGACAAACAGGCCCATATATGGATGGACCTACAACGTAACCTCAGCAATTTGTGATGCTGACTGCATTGCAGGAGCTATTTTGGGATGAAGTGTTTGAAATTTCTTTTTCGGGTGTACCAAACGTTCTTCGTCTACTGTTAGTCATTTCCTGTTTATCCCAAAATGACTTGCAGACAAGCTGCAGGCATAGATTGGAGTAAGGACGGTAAGGACATGTCCCTTTTGTGTCAATGTGTCAAAAACAATGTCGTGCTGCAAATAATGATTTTCTGGCTTAATCAATCAGTTGTTTGGTCCATAAAATGTCAGAAAATGGTGAAAAATGTGGATCAGTGTTTCCCAAAAAGCCCCAAATAACGTCTTGTTTTGTCCAAAACTCAAAGATATTCAGTTTACTGACACAGAGGAGAGAGGACACTAGAACATGTTCATTGCTATCACGCAGTTGGCGCCAAACCAGAAGAAATCAAACATCCGAAGGTGAAGAAGACGAAGAAGGGTGATTTACACAAAGACGGCAACGGAAATGTCTAACTGGAGAGACGACGAGATGTAGGAACTTCTGTCGGTAAGAGCCGATGTTGAAATTGTCAGACAAATTAAAGGAGCGACAAGAGAACCATGACTACAGTGTGATGTGTGCATCATGTCCGCGTCATCCTGCAGGCTCTACCCAGGCTCCGCCCCTCGCCTTAACCAAACAGAGGAACGTGTCTGATACGGACAATCTGCAGTTGTGTGCTACATGTTAGAAAGGGAAACTCCAGAATATGTCCGGACCTGATTAGTTGGATATTGTCTGGAATCCATATGAGAAAAACAGCTATACCCATAGCCATACACAACCGCTCATATTGGTCGTCCAAAATGAAATGCCCAACCAGGGACAAGAGTTGAGAATTAGCACTAGCTATAAACTCTATATGCTGCGCATCAGTTACGGGCTTTTTATTGTAACTATGTTTGCTTGTATGGTCCCTGTTAAATAAACAAATAAATAAATAAAAATCATACCAAAAACAACAAAAAATTTCCCGATCAAAGTTAAAGGTTAACTAATATTTTTTTCAACCTGGACCCTAAGTCGCTAGCGCTAAACCCACCAGACTCCATTTAAAAAAGCAATACTTTTAGCGTGTATAGAGCCAATGTATTTTCACATGTAAATCATGTAAATGTGTTTATTTCAATCAAAACGACCTTTGACCTGAGTGGAGGGGAAAGGGTCCAAAGACCGCAGGAGCAGCGAGTGAATGAATGCAGAGAGGATGGAGCAGTGATGTAAGAGCCATTGTGGAGAGTGCGGTCGGAGCTGCTATTACTGAATGAAAGAAAGACAGCACTTACTCTGATAACCTCTGGGCAGGCGTAGTGCGGAGATCTGTGAAAGAGGCAAACAGAGGAGGTTATGCTGGAAAGGACTCACAGCATTACACAACACCACACACTCAATAAAGTGAAGAATGACAACGCAGGTGAGGCATAAGCAACAACCTTCTGACATAAAGCTCTCTAAAGAAGAAACATGAATCACTTTACCCCCGAAATCCATGAAAATACAAGACTTTTACTGCCTGATTTTTACTCTGGATTATATTTCTGTTACCTAAGTGAGTGTTACGTAACTCAAAATGAAATGGCCTCGAACCAAATTCCAGTGATGATGGCTCATCCTGTTGGGTAACACATGACCGCATCAACGCCGGTTCCACAATGTGACAACCCCACTAACGTTTTTAAATCTTTCCATTAAAGGACAATACCAATGCTATTTTTTTTTATAATTTTTGGCTCTAAAATCATACATACTTTATTTTTTTCTACATTTGGAGGGATTCAGGATCGGTCTACATGTTTGAGTCACACACTGGGTTCAGACAGGAGGCCGGCAAGCAGACGGCCATCTAAGGAGGCGTGGGCGGGCGCCAGTCTCTCGTGGATCAGAGTAGACAAGAGGTTGGAGGCCACCGTATGAATTTTTTTAGTAAACAGACAATATGTCTGTACTCCAAGATGAACTATGTGAGAGACCAACAGAGTTATAGTACACGGCAGGCTGCTAGGGGTTATCTAGTCAAGCAAAAACCCCAGACTGATGCAGTGTGCAGGTCTGTGATGTTTAGCGCCATTACAATGTGGAATAGCTCGCCAACTATCATAGTGGAGGCACAGAGTAAGACTACTAAGAAAACACTTTAACAATAACTAAACATTATTTAATCCATCTATGATGGGCTATTATTGTCGGAAAGTGATATTATTCTATTTGACTTTAATTTCCGAAACATGCACACTTTGTTCTTTTACTTGCACTATATATCTTGTTTTAAATGTATGTAAAATTGAATGTTTGGTAGTTTTGTGCCTATGTTGTGACTGTTTTAAGCTAATGGGGATCCGAATAAAGGAATAAGGGGGGCTCTGTGGGAGCGTTTTAGCTTAGAATTGATATCACGATCCTCTGCCACGATTTTTTTCTCATTAAGTGTAATGTGGCAGTACCAAACATAGATTTTTTTTGGCACCTATAGCACATTGCGCATCACCACAAGCCTGTAAACATAGAGGCTTCAATGAATACAGAAAATAAAGTAAATACTGGCCATTTAAGTACAGTAGGCTACCAAAAATAGTGACATATAACACCCTGAACTTAATATGGCCCTGATACAGGCTCTATCTGGACTCCTTCAACATGTCTTTACATAATTAAAACATGTTGATGAAGTCATTTAAAAATGTAATTGCGAACAGGGGTGAATCGAGATCGCAATTTTCTATTGATTTATCGTGCAGGCCTACATCACTTTGGACCATTATCATCACCCTTTATGTGTCTAAAACATTGGAAAAGCTAGAGAATATAATAAATAAATAACACTCAAAAAGGTAAAAGACAAAAGTTTCTAAAGATGTCTACTGGGGACCAACTACAATCACTAGATCTGAAAATAAGTCATTAGGTTACATTGATTTAGCTTAGTGCTACCCAAAACGGCGCCTACACCCTATAATGATAGGGAAAATCCTGATCTCAGACTTGAGGAGAGTAATGTGCTCGATAGTGTTTTAAGCCCCCAACGTCGACTTCAAGGCAGCGCTGCAACCGTCGACTTCAAGGCAGCGCTGCCTGGAAGACGATGTTTGGGGGCTTAAAACACCAAACACAGAGAAATGTGAAAACACCTCTCTAGCAACAAACTGTGCACAGAAATAAGTCATTAGAGTAAACGTCGGACATTTTAGGGGACATGAAGCATGAAGATAAGAAAAACACATTTTTAAGTGGAGGGGGGTTTTAACAAATGCATCTTATTTCCCCAACATGGGTTCGGAGATCGGAGATCGGTGCTCTGTGCGTCTTCTGAATGATGGAATAATCTCACTGCAGGCTGCAGCGAGAGCACTCCATGTGGATTCATCACAGCAAATGAAGCAGAGAGCACGGCTCTTCTGACAGCGTTCCATTGGAGCGAAGCTCCCACAGTAAACACACACTCCATCATTGCCAGCATCGTACTTAATTATGCTAATGTATGTGCAACCAGTCGATCTGAACTCCTCAAACACAGTCGCATCAAAGTACACTAACTGCAATCTAATTATACCAGAGCAAATGTTCTTGTCCGTGAGATATTTACAGGATCCATCAGAGGTTCTTCATAAAAACTGTCTGCATCACTGAAGTGTGGAGAAGTAATCCGACAGTAGATAGTCTATATAGACGACGTTCCACTTCCGGGATTGCTGTCCGTCCCCTTCCTCTTCCTCTTCGTTGGCGTTCTAACCTCCGGCTGATTTGTGAGGACTATGCTTAACTGCTCCTCAGATCTCTGCAGGGTAAATCCAGACAGCTAGCTAGACTATCTGTCCAATCGGAGTTTTCTGTTGCACGACTAAAACTACTTTTGAACGTACACATGTTCCACCAAAACAAGGTCCTTCCAGAGGCTATTTTGCAGAGGCACCGTGGCTCCGTCCGGAGCTTAGCACCGCCCCAAGACGATTGTGATTGGTTTAAAGAAATGCCAATATCTCTGTAGGGATCCTTTCCATAATGTTGTCAGACACTTAGAATAATAATCTGAGTCTGTCAGTGGCAAAAACTTTTAGTGGACGCTGACTGATTAATATACTGGACCAGTTTCAGAGATTGTTGTTCCTATCAAAGGCCCTTTTCTTTTGCTGCCTTCTTCTTAATTTTCTCCTAATTTCTCTGTTTAAACCAATGATGTATTAAGAGAACAAAACGCCTTGATGATAATTCCTTGAGCCGTTTTTCCTGCTCCGTGTCTGTGTTGCTCTGACACTGTTGCCCCTGGCAACCGATAGCGTAGGATCCCAAACTGGTGGACGGGCTCAGACACCTCCCAAATCGTGACGTATGTCCTCACTCTCAATAGGCTCAGTCCGACACTAAAAAACAATTCCAGTGCTGGTTCCATGGTATCAGAATTTTGGATAGTCGTCATGGAAACATTAATTGGTCATGTGACAAGGGCTGGGAAGATTGGCAGAAGTGGCAGTCAAGTGACAGTACTCCAATCTCTGACTCTGCTGCATTATTTCGAGGGCTTCCGGTGCCTGTATTGTTTGAATTATAATAAGGACTAATGAGTGACTGCAGGCAGAACATTTTGCCCAGTAACTCCATGTTCCCCCTCTCTCTCTCTCTCTCTTGCTTTGTGCAGCATTTCGGAGCTTGAGCGTTAGCTGTTCCACATGACTGGCCTGCGGTGAGCTGCAGTGAGCGGGACACATCGGAGCAGCCGGGATCCTACAGAGCTTTCAAAGAAGCCTGCGGAACAAACAACCAGGACCTCACATACTGAAAGCTTTCTAGTGTTTCCGCACTCACAGCATCTTTACACAACACATCTCACTGCAGCTGGGCGCTGGTGTGTTGCTCTAATTAACAAGCTTTTCTCCTACCATTACAATGCTTCGGAGCGGCACCTTCAAGTCATTTTGGGCACCACCTAAAGTCAAGGGCGTAACTTTGTGTTCAACATTAGGGGGGGGGGGGGTTGAGATTGTGTATTTAAAAAAAGGGACAAAAACATCTAAGAAATTGTAGACACAAAAAAACTTGAAAAAGCAAGAAAAACTTTGAAAAAAATGGTCAAAAAAAGGCGACAAAAATGTCAAAACAAACTGAGAAAAGGCGACAAAAACTACATCAAAAATGTTGGAAAAAGCGCCAAAAACATTAAAAAACACGGCAAAAACATTAAAAAGGAAAGGGAAAAAGCAACCTTGTGTCAAACCAAGAGTGTAGGGGGGGAGGGTGGGGTGCATTATAACCGGGGTCTGGCAGACTCGGACCTTGGGTGTGAAGACCCGAGATGTATTGGTTGGGACTTGAGTTGCACTCACCCACAGCTGGTCTCCAGCAGACTGTCCCCGACCTGCAGAGACGCCATGCCAAAGTCTGCTATCCTGATGTTGTTCTTCTCGTCTAACAACAAGTTCTCCGGCTTCAAATCTCTGTGGCTGGAGGACGACAGGAGAGGAAACAGAAGGAAGAGAGGGAATGAAATGTTCCTCTGAGTTAAAAACAGTTGAAGCTGTAGCTGAAAATGACCTACATAAACATAAACCTGTTTTTGGTCTCTTTGGCTGTGTGTACCGTCACAAACAATGACATTCTGAGACTTCAACTTTTGGTTCGGTTATTTGTGACCATTGGAAAGATAAATAGATTCAAATTCAGCTTTTAATTTCAAAAAGTTGAACTGAGAACAAATAAACACAGATACATGGTTTTCAAAATAACATAGTTAGCAATATAAGTATTCAGTGGCGTTTGCAATTCAATAACTTATACCTCTTATTTGCTTCCATATTTCTGAGCCATAAATATACAATGGATAGAAAGGCCATTTCCATTCAAATCAACGTAGCAGAATGGTCAGAGCAGCAGCCACATGTGTGTTGTAATGAAAGCATATACGCAAGTCAGAACGACTTGGACTAAACAAGTTTAATTATTATATTCCTCAAAGTGAAGTGCACATTTTCTGACTGTTTGCTTTTGGTGCTTTATGCTTTTACTTCTTCTGAATAAAGTAGATGCTGACATTTGTAGGCACTCTGCTTTTATGCTTCAGCCTCTGAAGGTGGTGTGGGTGAAATGGGAAACAATTAGTCCTGAAAGCCTTCACACCTACACTACTTTTTTCTGCGTTAAAGGCTACTTTATTACAGTCCAATCATCAAGAACTGACGCACTCCAGGTGTAGAGAAGGTCCAAGTCAGTATCAGAAATCCCTTTTACTCAAAATGAGGGCAGGATATAAAACCAGAAGTTAAGAGCTTCTAGACTCTCGTTGTCTATCTCCTTGGTTCCTCCAGAAGTCTGGTCCTTCAGAGCCAAACGCTTGACGTCTAAAGAGAGAATCAGAGGCAGAACTTCTTTGATGTGCGATTGCTCTTAGAGACACAGTGTTGCAGCCATGCCTTGAGAAACTGAAGGTGCTCTCGAGATGAAACGAGATCAAGAGGAGCCGCAGCCTCTAAAGTCGCCGCCGGCTACAGCTGATGAGGAAAGAGCCTGAAGAGGAGGCAGCGCGGGGGGGAAACCTGTTGTTCAATCGTCAAAACTGAACAAACACTCCAGTGCTTCTGTAAATACCACCTCGGATACAATTCTGAGAAAATAAATGTTTGTAGGTGCTGCTTGTAAGTTTCTTTCTGTCTGCAGTGAATTTATTTTGAGCTTTATATTTACTGACCTCATGCAAATTACTGTCAAGAGTGCAAAATTCTCTTTTAATTCAGTAGGAACTAACTGCAGTTTGTGATGCTAACTACACTACTACATTTCTACTTTTAGGCGGTGTTTTAAGACAAAAACAAGAGTTTTAGCTCTGTGGCACCACCAGTCTCTGTCCATATTAACACGTCTGACATGCATATCACACTGGGCATGTGCGTGCCGGTGTAAACGGGAAGCAGATTGCCTGATGTTACCTGTGGTTGAAAATCATGAATGTATGAATTGAAAATACTGAAAATATGTTGGAGAAAGAAAAACAATGGCAAAAAGTAAAGAGCAGGGATTTATTAGCTTGGAGCGAGGACGAGGTGGAACTGTTACTGAAAGGTCTGTAAGCTACCTAACCGATAAGACTGACCAGAGAATTTCTAGTAAGGGGAGAACTTCCACTCTCTGGAAACTTCCGGCTTCTGAACTGGTTGCAGTTCCACTCTGGTTCCACTATAGGGCACTCACAGGCCAGTGCAGATTGAATGGAGGTCTATGGAGATATACCCCTCAAAATCCACTTTTCTCAGAATGTAATTTTTTGTCTAGTAATTTGAATGTTGCATTCGAAAGGGGAGGCTAAGAAAATACACACCGCTGGGTGTTAGAAGTGGCTTTTTTGTTCTAAAAAGCCTTTTAAAATGTCAATGACGTCATACACGTCGTACGGCCAGAGATACTGCTTTACGGCTCTCCCTGTCAATACACGTTCTAGAAAGAGGTTTGCTGATGTTTTAAAGAAAGAAATATTCACTCTGACATTCTGGTTCTGCTTCGGATGCCATCAAGCGGGATCTCCGATCGTAATCAGTCCTTCACTGACCAATCAGCATTCATTAGCAGAATGCTAGCGTGTTATGGGCTACAACGACTCACCCTGTAAGAAATCAAAAGGACGTAAGTACTCGTTCATTCAACTTTCGACCTATAACCCATGCTGAAGCAAAAACTACAATCAAATCTGAGATTTCTCAACTCTAGCTCCATGGAGTCCCACAGAGTCTGGTGGAACTGCAACAAAATTCGGTACAATGGGGTTTAATAGGGAAGTGAACAGGCCTCTCCGTAGACGGGCTTTGGACTGACTCACATGCGTCGTCGTTTCCAAATGTCTCCGTTTGTGCCCGTCCAGACTACAAAGCAACCCCAGAGTTTTCAAACCAAACGGCGGCATCAGTTTTTCCAAATTTCTCCGTTTTAAGGGCCCGGGAACGCCGGAGTAGTGTGGACGCGAGGCGTAAACGTAGAAAACGATATTCGCTTTTAAACCAAAACGTAGCAGTGTGCATGTAGCCTTAGAGCTGATGTCCAGCTCTTTCCACGTGTGTTGCACATTTCTAAAAAAGCAACAGATCACAAAAACAAATCCTTTCTGCTGCTGAAGTTGGAATATTGGTGGACTGCGAGCGTGGATTCATCTGGCAAGATCGGGGATATGTGTGAGGAAATAACGAGTCAGTCAGTCGGATGTTGTCAGCTCAAAACAAAAGATCAGCTGCATTGGTGCGCTTGCGTCTTGTCTTGAGTGAAATTGTAAAGTGACTACATAAACGCATTTTAAATTTGCTGCATTATTCTTACCAGCAGTCACTCAAGTGTTTCATAATCTGATCTATTCAGACAGTTCATCTGTCTGTCCGTGTCTCTCGAATTGTTTCCGCCTCCTGGCTATGGTCTCTCCCTTTGTGTCTGCAGATTTTACAGCTGCTTTGCCCTTTCAGATTTCCGATGCAGTTTCCTGTGTTGCGTGGTCCGTCAGAAGTGATATGTTTCCATTTCTCCTGCCCATATTTTGCGCCTCTAAACAGCAATACCTTAGAATACATACTGTTTGAGCCTGCAATTATCAACGGTGAGACTTTTTTCCCCCTTTTCTACCTGCACAAAATCTTGACTAAGTGCCTAAAGCAGGGGTCTTCCATGTTTTATTTTGGCATAGGACCCCTTAGCTGAAAGGGAAATCTTTTTTATATCAAACAATTTATAATCAAAAAATTTGGCGGCGACTCTGAGAACCCCCTAGGGGTCACGGACCCCCTGTGTGTTTTCTAAACAGACCACAAGATAACCAACTAGAAAAAAAATGGGATTTGAAAGCAAACTCAAGAGTACAAAGCCGTGTGTAACGGAACTTCCCAAACACAACCTGCTGATATGAATGATACAGTATATTATTTAGGATGTGAGCCTCCTCATGTGAGCGTAAAGGTAACACACCATATGGAGTGGCTGTGGCAGAAGTCCAGGGCTGAGATGATCTGTCTGAAGAACTTCCTGGCCTCTTTAGGCGTTAGCCGGCCCTTTTTCACCAGGTAGTCGAACAGCTCGCCCCCGGACACGTGCTCTAGCACCAGGTACCTGCACAGGAAGAGAGTGACAACACGTCACAACGGTCACGGATGGAAGAAGAAGTGATGGAGGAGATATTTGTTATGCATGATACATATAAATGTCTTATATAGAGGGTCCGACATATGGTGCTGTTGTGTGACTGCCAACCCGTTCTCACTCGTAAAATACGGACACTTGGGGGGTTGCTGTCAGCGTCAGATACGACGCAAAAATCCCCCTTTCAGCGTGGGTAGAACGCAACCCAACTGTCCCGTTCTTCTTTACCTAAACCCAACTGTCCCGTTCTTCTTTACCTAAACCCAACTGTCCTGTTCTTCTTTACCTAAACCCAACTGTCCCGTTCTTCTTTACCTAAACCCAACTGTCCCGTTCTTCTTTTCCTAAACCCAACTGTCCCGTTCTTCTTTACCTAAACCCAACTGTCCTGTTCTTCTTTATCTAAACCCAACTGTCCCGTTCTTCTTTACCTAAACCCAACTGTCCCGTTCTTCTTTACCTAAACCCAACTGTCCCGTTCTTCTTTTCCTAAACCCGGCCAGCAGTCGCCATAGTTTCATATCATACATAGTGCAAGAGAATGCATTAAATATGTACAAGTGATCCAATTTCATTCACGGTCCCTGAGATACTTTCGAGGATCTGTATCCAACAACAGCAACATTTGGTGATCTTATCTCATGTTGAATGCAAAATCACAACGAGCAAAGTAACTGCTGCCGTCAGATAACTGTAGTAGAATAAAAATAAGGGACACAAGGACCCTTCTGACGTGTTGAAATTCTCCTAAAATGGAAAAAAAACTCCAGTACAGTAACTAACTAAAAGCTAACTAAAAGCTGTACTAACCCACGGAGAGTAAACATCCTCAAATCCCCAGTTTGATCCTTTCCTCTGACTGAAAGAGCCATTAATGAAATAATTGAGTCGTAAACCAGAGAGTATTTGGCTAAGACATGCTGAAGGTACCACACTACATTGATGCTTCATGTAAATCCTCGAGAAAATCCCCGACCCGTGTCGGTTTTGTGTGCCTGTGGTTTAAAAATGTTTTATCTCTGGCCTCCGCTCATTTGTCTCGGAGACAACGCTGATCCTCGCGCTGCGTGGCGAGCCAGCTCTCCTGCCGCCCGTCTTCCCCACGGACTGATTTATGTGCAGATTAAGGGCTCTGCTCAAGCGTTTACCTGCCAGAGCTATTCCAATTAGAAACGTGTGCGCTTGTGATTTGCGAGCGTGACATTTTTTTTTTCTACAGCAAACTGTTT
>NC_053114.1:43538327-43625827 GCF_010015445.1 Perca fluviatilis | reverse complement strand
ATTTCAACCTTGCACGCAGTTTACAGACTTATATATGATTTAAGAGATGATAACTTTCAGATCCATAAGCTGTTCTGAGCACACATCGCTGGTCGTCTGTGTGACATCATGGACCTTTTTCACAGCAGACATGTTGACTTGTCATAGTAGGAAAAGCACAGCGGAAATTGATAACCTTAACGATGGCTCAGTTCCATCAAGTGTCCCAGTTAGATATTTCAGTGAGTCAGCATGCCCAATACCAGGGCCTCTCCTAAGTGGAATGCAGCCATCAGTAATGGTTTAATACCAGGGCCTCTCCTAAGTGGAATGCAGCCATCAGTAATAGTTTAATACCAGGACCTCTCCTAAGTGAAATGCAGCCATCAGTAATGGTTTAATACCAGGGCCTCTCCTAAGTGGAATGCAGCCATCAGTAATGGTTTAATACCAGGGCCTCTCCTAAGTGGAATGCAGCCATCAGTAATGGTTTAATACCAGGGCCTCTCCTAAGTGGAATGCAGCCATCAGTAATAGTTTAATACCAGGACCTCTCCTAAGTGAAGAGCAGTTTAGGAAATGCGTTCAAAGGCACATCTGGCCAGCGATGTGACTCTTGTCACGTGACTTGCGTTGCTGCATTTTGGCTCGTTTCACCAACTCATCAACCGATTCGGACAAGAGCAAACAGTGTGTTGTGAAAAGGAACCGAAAACGCAAAAAAAATGCTACATTGTACAACGTTTTGCCCTTGGTGCGGACCAAATGAACCGAACTACAGATGTTAAAGCACCCTAACAGTTATAATTCAATCTAACCCCGAGGCCGTGCATCGACTGATGTCTCCAACACAGTCGTTACTTTACCAATATTAGTTTGTTGAGAATGTCAGATCAGTTTTACACGTTTCTGTCGAGAGAATCAATGAGGGAAACACGGTGTTGGACTCAGCGGGGATCTATATCACAGGTAATCAAACTAATCCTTTGCTGATCCATCCTATTGATTCCAGATTCCCATCACTGCTGGGCTTTACCCTGTGAAACACACGAGCGCTATCATCAGTCATCCGTCAACCATCGCTGTCTGACTGCTCATATAGTCTTCATCAATCTTTTTCTGCCTCTTCTCAGAGAGTCACCCTCTGGTGTCTCTGCTCTGGGCTGATGTGACAGGTCTGAGAGGCCAGACGCACGACAGAAATCGCATTCCCATCAAAGCCGCCAGCTTCAAAGGTCCGTCATGGCGAGCGACAGTGGCTGGCAGCAAATAAATAAATAAAGGATTGCCCTTTTAATCTTTTGGCCCAGTAGTTTCCCCAGACCAGACTGTCACACCAACCTCTCCCTCCATCTCTCTCATCCTGCAACACTTCTCCCAGACCCGATGAGGAAGAAGAACAAGGAGAGAAATGCTCTAAATTTACCAAAATCATCTGCATCAGTTGATAATGACACACAAGCCAGCTTTTCTTACATCGACGCGTAGTGCAGCAGTTCATGAGAGAATACGACAATGCTCACAAATCATCTTTCTCACACTGTTGAGAAATCTTTGGAAATCTCTTTTAAACATCTCACCAAAATCCAACGCCGCGTTTTTGAAATACCCGGAATAACCGGCAAACAGACAAACAGGACCAAAATAAAAACCGCCGTGACAGACAGTCAATACGTGAATTGAAGTTCAGTGAGATTATTTGTAGAATAGTAGCTCACTTTCAAGTGGCTATAAACCTGCTTTTCTCGATGCCGTGTGGTACTGACAGATGGAGAAAAATGAACATAACGTGAATGCAACACTGGATTTTATTACATGTTTCTCCCCTTTCTTTCTCTCCTGTTTTCTTTCAGGCATTACCATTTATTTCTTATGCAATTAAGTTTCACCCTAACTCATTTAAATTTAAATTTTTCTGACCAGTGAATACGTATCGACATCGAGAAGCAGCCAAATCTACATCCCAACGGTAATGTTTTTTTTAAATATTAGCTAATCATTTGTCCTCCGGCTCAACGCATTCTCATAAACGTTAAAGGGATACGCCACCGTTTGTTGAAATAGGGCTTATCATGGTCCCCCCTAGCTGTAGATAGGTGGGGTCTCCCCTAGCTGTAGATAGGTGAGGTCTCCCCTAGCTGTAGATAGGTGGGGTCTCCCCTAGCTGTAGATAGGTGGGGTCTCCTCTAGCTGTAGATAGGTGGGGTCTCCTCTAGCTGTAGATAGGTGGGGTCTCCTCTGGCTGTAGATAGGTGGGGTCTCCCCTAACTGTAGATAGGTGGGGTCTCCTAGCTATAGATAGGTGGGCCAACGCATTTTTTTTTTTGCGCATGCATCGTTTTAGTCCGGTGCAACACTGGCAGCGCCGCCGCTAGTTAGCTTAGCGTAGTGAATGGAATCCTATGTTGCCGGTTAGCATGTTGTGAGTAAAAGTGAGCCAACAAAAGACAAAAGAACAACCTAATTACTTGCACTGAGACAAAAAAATGCGTTGGCCCACTTATCTACAGCAAGGGGAGACCGTGATAAGAACTATTCCTTTAAGTTTAGGAAAAACATTGTGGTTTGGAATATAAGATTCCCAAGGAACACACATTTCCTGGGTGAATTTTTGGTTGCTTTCCCTGGTAAGCAAACTCCGCTCCCTGGCTTGAAAGTCCAGTGTTTTAACGCCCATCCATCCATCCATCCATCTACCCACCCATCCATCCATCCACCCAACCTCTTCCCTATGTGGCCAGCCGCATTCTTATACAGCAGCAGTCAATGCATACAGCAACAACAACAAAACGTGGAAATCCTACGAATTAAAGTGCTTAACCTTTCGTAGCTTTCCGAACGTATGGTTCATGAGGACAGGCTGTCAGGCTTTAGACTTAAGATTCCCAGGTGTTACACTTTTACACCGGCAGGTGAACACACAGTGACTAATGCGTGGGTAGTTGCAGGTGCAGCACATCAGCCCACGTCCTGCTATCAGATCTAATTACCATCGTTTTCATCTCCTCATGCACACACAGCGTAGCATGGCAGAGGCTAATTAAACCCATGTACATACAAGGTACACAGACGTCCACCCCCTGCCCTCCACGTGTGAGCAGTGACGCTGACATTTATTAAGTTTGATTATGACCCATATGGTTTTTTAATGTGTGGCAATAAAGTGTGTGTGTGTGTCTGTGTGTGTGTGTGTTTGTGTGTGTGTGTGTGTGGAGAGAAGGCTGCGGGTGGGATGGGAGTAACATGAGGACAGCATGTAAAAGGTTTTAAGGACTTTGGAGAAGTCTCTCTTCTCAGACGGTCACCTCAGGTCTTTGGGCCCGTTCAGAGCAGACCCGGCGATTTGCCGCAGGGTTGTGCGGCGGTGGGAGCGTCACCTTAAAAGGCTCATTTGTGTGACGTCCTGTTGTGTTTCATTAAATGAATTGTTATTTTATGTGTTATTGTGTTTCGTCAGATCGCTTAAAAATGTAAATGTGACTGGACTGTTTTTATATAGCGCTTTTCTAGTCTTAACGTCTACTCAAAGCGCTTTTACATAGTACAGGAACCATTCACCATTCATACACTGTGGCCGAGGCTGCCGTACAAGGTGCCACCTGCTCATCAGATTAACATTCACACACCGATGGAGCAGCATCAGGAGCAATTCAGGGATCAGTGTCTTGCCCAAGGACACTTCGACACGAGACTGCATAGCCAGGGATCGATCCACCAACCTTCCGATATGCAGGCGACCACGCTACCACCTGAGCCACAGCTGCCCCTCATATATAAATATATAGATCTCAACATTTTTCACCGCCACAGCCTTAACACACCATTTAAAATGAATGGAAAGACCTGCTTATCACCGGCGAACCAGCGACTTCCGCAGTGCGTGTGAACGCAGCCTTACCCTCCTTTCAGGTAACTCAAAGTGCTTTAATTCTCACCAGCACTGGCCGTCTGTGATCTCTTCTGAATCCTGTCTCGCCGTTCACCGCTCACCTCAATTATCTCAGACTCATCCTCTCTGTTGAGCCGAATTAGCAGTAATGTTTCCAGCTGTGTTCGCTGTCATTAAAAAGGCATTAACATATAAGCTTTTATCAAGTTAAGTCATGCATAATGCCGATTATAATGGGAAAAGCGTGCCCTTTAAATCCGTGATACTTGATACATTAATATAAGTAAATTATTGCTTAAGTATATGTTAAAGCATAGGACCTATATCAGATTGATGCCCAATATATCTGTGTGACATATCACAGGCCAGTATTTCCAAGAAACATCCGAGCACTTCTGTGGTAAACACAAGATTTAAAGTGGGGCTTTTGCATGATTCTTTGTGGGAAAAACTCAGCTTCACAGATCAGTGGATTAAATCTAATCGACTTTGTGTCAACTAAGAATTTCTTTAGTCGAGGACAGCCAGGAAAAAAAAGCGTTGGCATTAGGCATAATGAAAGGGTTCTTGTCTGGCGATGGAGTTGCACATCATACTTTCACTAATCAAATTGGTTTAAGTGTGCCAAAAACTGAAGGGATAAGTTAAAGGGGCACTCTGCCAGTTTTTTTTATATCAGGATAAATCAATACAATTTACTTGTCATCAGGATCAGTGTTCTCGTCAGCCAGTGATAACAGTTATAACCGTTAAAAATAAAACAAATGTTTCATGTGGCTCCAGAGGGAGTTGTAGCAAAGTCTGCGAATATTATCCTGGTGATGTAATCAGGGTTTGATATAGAAAAGTTACCGAGGGTTGTAGTGAGGTGCTGATCACTGGACTTTAAAATAAGAAAAATGGGTTGCACACTCTAGATGCATATCTCTTTTTATTCTGATGACGTTTAAGCCCTCAGTCCTAGCCTGGTCCTACCAGACTCTGGTACATTAGCCTGGTCCTACCAGACTCTGGTACATTAGTCTGGTTCTACCAGACTCTGGTACATTAGCCTGGTCCTACCAGACTCTGGTACATTAGCCTGGTCCTACCAGACTCTGGTACATTAGTCTGGTTCTACCAGACTCTGGTACATTAGTCTGGTCCTACCAAACTCTGGTACACTAACCTAGTCCTGCCAGACTCTGGTCCATTTCATTTGTACAGAGAGTCTGACCACTCTCCATTGACAAGTGTTAACTTCCTTGAAGGCTGGTACTCTGTTGAAGTTTAAAACTATTGGATCTGCCCAGAGCCACTCTGGATCTGCCGTAACCAATCGCTAACGTTTGGTTGTGACGTCAGCACGACCAAACGTTAGCGATTGGTCATGGTAGCATCATTGGGGTAGAAAAAAACAACAATATTATTACCACAACCTATGTTAAGACTATGTACAAAGATCTCCATTTTACAATATTCAAATGTTTAAAAATACATTTATATTAATTGAAATCCAAATAGATATATAGCAACAGTTAAAACATCAGTTCTAAATTAACATCATAAATACCTTTGTCTAAAGATTCAATAAATAATCCAATAAATGAAGGTGCATGTGTATGTAAAAAGGGTGTGGCCTTTATAGTACCTGTGGTCGTGTCTGTCTTTGAGTGTTGATTTGAAGAAGGCCTGAGGGCCGAAACATCAGAATAAAGAGAGATATGCATAAGGAGCCAGAGTGTGTGAATCTTTTTTCTTATATGGATGTAATCAGGGCTATCTGGGTTCGATCATCAAGTACCTCTTTAATATCTCCCGTTCTATAGATTTATAAGCTTTTGTGATGACTGAAGGAGTCGAATATTCCTGGTGCCAACTTTCCGTACGTGGTTCATGGCATTTTAAGACGGTTATACTCAAATATCTCAGGTCTCTTTTCTGTCTAATCAGCGGTTTAAAATCTTTTTACTTGGGGTTGAACATAATGCATGCTGGGATTAAATCCTGGGTTTTGTAGAACACAATACAATGCAGTCATAAATAAAACCGCACTCAGCTGTAACCCAGACTCGCATGTAGTGGAGCTGGAGGTCTAGCTCCTGTGGGGAGTTAGTCAGGCTCTCAGAGGTGCAAATGAGTTGATTAAGCCTCTTTTATCACCGACTATACCGCCACATCCCTGCTCCACCAGCCAGGTCAATATACCACGCACACACACACACACACACACACAAAATATCTCCATCAGCTGGTTCCCCTGCCCTCTGTCACATCCTCTCAGACCAGATGGGATATATAATCCCCTCCCGGGAAATGTGACATGGGCGTGGGACGTGAAGTAGCATTCACACATCTACACAAAACATACTGGAGGCTGACCGACACTGGGACCACTTGTGTGACAATAAGTCAAACCAGTTCAATCCAGTGAGTGGACAGTGCTTGTGTCGTCCAATCCCATCTCACAATCGACTGACAACCACATCACATTTTCTGTTGTTAAACAGTTTACTGTATAAATACTTCCCAGTTCTCTCCATTCCCTACCTAACAATTATTTTTATCTAGTTTTACTTTGCCTTTTTGTTTATCTGTCATGTTTCTTTGCTTTTATGTGAAGCACTTGGTGTTGCATTAGTTGCGATATAGAAATAAAGTTCATTATTCTCACTAATAAAGGCCAGTGCTGTGAAGACAGTTCACAATTAGTCAACGGTGCAAAATGATGTGTAAAAGTTCCCTAAACTTCAATTCCACCTCAAAGTACAGGATGAATGTAATTTGCTTAAATGGGTGATTTTTTCTAATCGGTGCAATTCCATTGAAACAAACAAATTTTTAGCCTAAAAGTTGTGACCAGGTCTTGTCCAGGGGTTTAAAATACTAATTGCAGCTGCTTGTATCTAACTCACTTGGCGATTATGCAAAGCTCACGACAAAAGGTGAAAGTTGGAACGTACTGTACGTAGATGGATTAGTAAATTGGGAGCTTCCTCTTCAGGCTCAGCTTCGTCTTGACCATGACAATTTGGTAAAACAACATCACTGCAGACACCACACTAATCCGCCTCTCGATGGATTACTGTATGCTTGATTCTAATAATAATTTGGGAGTCCAGAGAGAGAGAAAACAGTTGAGAATTTACTAAAAGCATGAAGTGGTACTGACTTAGCAAGATAAGTCTTGAGCTTTTTTATACGTCTTGACATGCTTCATATGTGTACCACGTATTACTGTCATGGCAGAATATATCCTGAAATTGGGTTAAATCTTTTAATACTTTGTGCAACTTTCCACCAATTTATTGCTCCCTCCAGCCATGACAGATATTTTAAATGATGCTGGAACTACATTATAGATGACAGAGTAAGCCTTTCTTTGGGATGAATCACCCAGAGTACGTCCCAGAGTACAAGACAAGAAATGTGACATAGTGAAATGTGATACTGCTGAACTGTTCCTGCTTTCAATGCATGAAAATAAAAAGATGGAGTGAGATGATACCGCTCACAGCTACATTTTTAGCAATGACCGATCATGTCGAACTTCATGGTTATCAATCCACATGGCAGTCAGATGGAGTGGTGAGCCTGGCCAGGTGTGATTTGTCCACATTTTGTTTCCCTTCACTTAAGATTTTATGACGCGCGAGCAGGGATGATTCGAAGCCGAGTGTGAAGTCGGACAGCTGGGGAAGATCGATGACCTATCTGAGAAGATCTGCCATATGGACAGTGACTCAGGCCTTGCAGCACTAAACGGCTGCATTTAGAGTGAGTCAATTCTGCAACACACCTTACAAACACACTGACTGACTCATTGACTGAAGAGCAAGAGATAAACAATGGCAATCAAAAACACACTCCTCCAAGTATGTCCTCAGACCGCAAAGTCTACAGCCTGGCCAACAGACAGACACACTGATGTAAAGGCACAAACACACAACAAACAGTCATAACACACATACAGCATTAAGCCATTAAATGCAAAACACTACCACTGGTGTTTATTATGAAAAACTGCATCCGATTGCAATTAAAGGACGCCTGGGGTACCACAAGGCTCAGTCCTTGGACCAATACTCTTCAATCTCCTGCTTGTTAATATCATTAAGAAACACAATATAGCCTACCAGTCATATGCCGATGACACACAGTTGTACATTTCCTCATGAGCTCAGCTCTGTTAATAAACTAGTAAACTGTATTACCGATATTAATTGCTGCATGTCCAAAAACGTTCTACAGCTAAATACAGACAAGACTGATATTCTCGTTATTGGTCCTAAAAATCATAGACAAAAGATTTATTCAGACCTGGATTCTCTGAAATACAGCGAGCAAGTCAGAAAGCTTGGCATTATTTTTCATACTGATCTCAATTTTGAAAATCTGATTACCGATATCACCAAAACTGCATTTCATCACTTAAAAAAAACACATCAAAACTTAGAGCATTAATTTCTCAAACTGACTGAGAAACTGGTGCGTGTATTCATCTCAAGCAGGTTGGACTACTGTAACGCTTTATCTATAGTCAAATATGCCAAATTATGTTATGAAGTCTATGAATGCACATTTTCTGTTTGTTGCTACATTTCCTTCTGAAGCAGGGGTGCCCAAATATATAAATATATATTCTCCAACCTCTCAACTCTAGTGGCTCAGGGTCAGATGGTGTAAAGAGTAAAGATTGAACACTCAAACATCTCTAAGCGACAAGAGTGTTGGGCTGAACCTTTTTGGTTTTTCCACTGAAGCCTAATCTTGGCAGCTGGCAGGTAGGTATTACAATCACTTCCTGCTGATGCCACTTCTCCCCAGCCCACGGAGGGGCTCAGAGCTCCTGAATCATGCCAACAACCTCCCCCAGTCAACGCCTCCAATGCGTGATAGCTCCTCTTAATAAATTATGAGGATAGACTCGGGTTACAGCGCGCTGCTTCCAAATCCCCATTTAATTGAAACACGATACAGAGCTGAGGGCCATGAGGGGCAATAAATTGGACAATCCGCTCTGTAATCAAACCGCCATCTGTTGCTATGACGTCCGAGCGACTGTGGGAGAGAGCAGGAGGGCTGATGAGGAGAGCCCGGCCCGGCCTGCTATGGCATCCAATCACGGTCAGACGGCAGCGGTGCAATCAAACGGCAGACGAGACAGAACATCCAGGCATTTTATGGAGCAACACAAATCCATTGAGAGGAACGACAGGAAGACCAGATCGGCTCTGGGACACAGTCATCAAACACGAGAGGAGAGAAGATAGGAGAGGAGAGGAAAGCAGAGGGTTAGAAAAGAGAAATAAGAGGAGAAAATTAAAGAAAGAAAGGAAACAAAAGGGAAACGAAAGGAGAAAATAGGAAAGCAAAAGCAAAGAGGGACAGAAAGGGAAGGACAGAACATAAAATGATTAGAGGAGTAAGAAAAGCAGAGAGAGGTTGAAGAGGGGAAAAGAGGACATGCAAAGTAGAAAGGAAAGGAGGAGGAAAAGAGCAAAAAAGAAAAGGCAAGGTAAATAAATGAAAAGATAGAAACAGGGGGAACATTAGAGGAAAATAGACAAAAAGCAAAAGCAACGAGAAAAGAGAAGGAAAGGAATAGACAAGGAAAAGACGGAAAATGGAAAGAGAAGGAAAGAGTACAGGAGAAGAGATGACAAGAAAGGAAACAAGATGGCAGGATTGAAGGGAAAATGAATGAATGGCAGACTGCAGGACAGGACATCTGCATGTCAGCCACCAGCTCAGCCTATCAGCAGAGAGCATCTCCTCAGCTCGTCCCGCGGCTGCTGCCGGTGCTGCTGGGTAAATAGCCGGCGGCGTGCCCGGTATTTTTCTTCCCATCCAGACGTCTGGTGACGAGTGAGATGGAGCCAGCAGCGTTCACGGCCTCCTTAACAACAATCACGGCGAGGGATGATGTGGCGATGAACAGATTAAGGTCAGTGGTGAATTGTGGGAAAACGGACAGATGCTGTCTCCTGTAGCTGGATTGCAACCAGCTCTGTCATCTGCTGAGTCAGCACTCGGTCACTGAAAAGGGCATCGCTGGTGAAGACGTCCAACACAGAGGAAAAAGAAAAGGAAAAGGGGGGACATGTCCACGGGAGAAGGGGGGACATGTCCACTGGAGAAGGGGAACATGTCCACAGGAGAAGGGGGGACATGTCCACTGGAGAAGGGGGGACATGTCCACTAGAGAAGGGGAACATGTCCACTAGAGAAGGGGGACATGTCCACTGGAGAAGCGGAACATGTCCACTAGAGAAGGGGGGACATGTCCACTAGAGAAGGGGGACATGTCCACTAGAGAAGGGGAACATGTCCACTAGAGAAGGGGGACATGTCCACTAGAGAAGGGGAACATGTCCACTAGAGAAGGGGGGACATGTCCACTGGAGAAGCGGAACATGTCCACTAGAGAAGGGGGGACATGTCCACTAGAGAAGGGGGGACATCTCCACTGGAGAAGGGGGACATGTCCACTAGAGAAGGGGGGACATGTCCACTAGAGAAGGGGGGACATCTCCACTGGAGAAGGGGCCCATGTCCACTAGAGAAGGGGGGACATGTCTACTAGAGAAAGGTCCCATGTCCACTGGAGAAAGGGCCCATATCCACTGGAGAAGGGGCCCATATCCACTGGAGAAGGGGCCCATGTCCACTGGAGAAGGGGCCCATGTCCACTAGAGAAGGGGCCCATGTCCACTAGAGAAAATGAACATGTCCACTGGAGAAGGGGCCCATGTCCACTAGAGAAGGGGAACATGTCCACTGGAGAAAATGAACATGTCCACTGGAGAAGGGGCCCATGTCCACTAGAGAAAATGAACATGTCCACTAGAGAAGGGGCCCATGTCCACTAGAGAAGGGGCCCATGTCCACTAGAGAAGGGGAACATGTCCACTAGAGAAGGGGCCCATGTCCACTAGAGAAGGGGAACATGTCCACTAGAGAAGGGGCCCATGTCCACTAGAGAAGGGGAACATGTCCACTAGAGAAGGGGCCCATGTCCACTAGAGAAGGGGCCCATGTCCACTAGAGAAGGGGAACATATCCACTGGAGAAAATGAACATGTCCACTAGAGAAGGGGCCCATGTAGAGAAGGGGCCCATGTCCACTAGAGAAGGGGCCCATGTCCACTGGAGAAGGGAGAACATTTCCCCTATCGCTTTTTTACAATATCACATCTATCAATGATAAATGAAAAGAATCTATGCCCTAGATATCAGAAAAGATTTTTCTATCATCAATTATCAGGTGTGAAACCAGAAATGCCGTTATCATACACACACACACACACACACACACACACACACAACACACACACACACACACACACACACTCTTTGTGCGGTAGAAGCACTGGGTAGAATCAACAAGGTTAAGTCCGTATTGACAACATTAACACGAGCAGCCAGTCGTTGAGGAGATGAAATGAGGTCCGGTCAGGCATGAGAGGGCCCGGTCCCACCTCTGAGGGGCTCACTCACACACAATCTGCTGCACTTCAACTGGAAAAAGACATTTAATCACACACACGAACACACACACGCTTGAGTGGCACACACATCACACACATCACACACATCACACACACACACACACACACACACACACACACACCACACACACACACACACACACACACACACACACCCTCCCTCTGCTGTACTTTCATGGTCACCACAAGTGTTCCCTCAGGACCTATTTCACAGGAAACTGGTCAGATTAAACGTTTTACATTAGTTTTAAAGTAGTCCATTAATCATTTAAACTTAATTGAATTTAACTTACGAATTTTTATGTCATTACTCCGTTTTAGACCGTGTTTACATCCGGTTTTAAATGCGTCTTGGGTGATCAGATCACAAGTGGAGACCGCTCAATACAAGTGCAAACCGCCACAATGTGTCTTGCGTCATAATCCGATGACTTAAACCGTTTTGCCAAGGTAGCCTAGGAGAACGCGTATGCATCCTGGTGCACCCCCGACAACGAGATAACAGGAAAATGCGTCATGTGATGCAAGACGGGGTGGTTGTTTAGCTGGGGTGACAACTTGTGAGTAAAATTCCACGTTTTATCATTTTTGTTTCAACACATGAATAGTAATGGAAGAAAGCACCAGATTGTGGCCTTCATGTTTTCAAAGTCAAGACAAAACTGAAAATATTTATTGAAATTCCGCTCGGTTCTCACACACACACACACACACACACACACACACACACACACACACACACACACACACACACACACACACACACACACACATGTATGTAATTGCACAGAAATTGTGACACACCGACTCTCAGCAGGAAAATGAGCTGCTGCTGCTGCTGGTCCAATCTACATGAAACCCTTATAGTGACTGACTTACAAACACACGCACACGCACACACACAGCTGTAGCTTTCCTCTGTCTGTAATGTTAGCAGCTCAGGTTCCTCCACCTTTGGTTCCTGTAGCGAGACTCTCCATTAGCAGCGGTGAGACTCTGGTGTAAATGCCAGATTTGACATGTGGGTACCAGGCGGGGTGGCGCTGCGGCCCGTGTAAGGTGCTGATCTCTGAAGAAGTGCTGGAAATGTCAGGCTGCTCATCTCACCAAGAATCACACACAAGCACACATGCATAAGGGCAGACACACAATCGTATGTTCACATTAATATGTGGACATAAGCACATGACTGGGGCAGAGCAACCCCCCCAGAGGGATGTGTGTGTGGCGAAGACGGGAATAAGTTAATGATGTTATTAACACGAGAGAGAGAAGATGGCGACAGCGAGCACTGGTAGACACCAGCACGGCGAGCTCTTGAGATTTCAAATGGAAATCTGCAGGATTTAGATTTCTGTGCAGGAGTGCAGAATCTCTTTTTGGATTTTTGGCCGATGACGTGCGAGTTTCTGGAGGCTGCAGTTAACTGGCTGCGTTTGTGGAGCGCTTTTATCCGCAGTGCTTTACAATTTCACACACACACACACACACACACACACACACACACACACACACACGGCATGGTCTGAGCAATCGAGAATGTTGGGTTCATCGTTTTGACGCGTCTGTACAGCCACTACTCAGTTACGGTGTCTTTAAATCGGAAAACAGGTGAGAAATCGTTGCTTTCCGAAAAGACCCAGATGTGGGTTTTCGATCTGGAGCCTGTAATAGCATTGGTTGTGAGTGCTTTCCAAAATACATGTTGATTTTAGCAACTACATTATGTATCTTTTGAAAAATTTGCCATTTTATGAATGTCAATTATAGTGGACATCAGGACTATCTTTGTTTAAATAATGACTCCACATCTACCAAATGTGTCTGTTTTCATACTCAAATGATCCTGTTGTCCACTACAGTGGACATGCTGTAAATAAATCAAAATCAAAATGTGTAAATTGTAGGATGTTTTTTTTCAACCTTAAACAGGTATGGAATCACAAAAAAATATGATTAGGAAAAAACTTATTTTCCTTGGTTCTCAGGAGGATAATAGACTTACAATATGTTTTCAGACATAATTTAAAATGACATCTACACCTTCTCCTTATGCCCCATTCACAAATCCAGAACCTATGAATATGCAAATATTGGTGATGTGAAAGGACTATTGTCAGTGTTTATGGAGGCTTCGTCACACACGACTAGTACGTTTCATACCGGACCATGTGTGGCTTCACGTCTTGATTTTAATCCCGACGGCCACTAGAGGGCTTTGTCACTTGAATGAAAGCCCACGTTGGTTTCAACAGGTCCTCTAAACCAGAGGTTCTCAAACCTTTTTCAAGAATGTACCCCTTCTGAATTATCTTTTCATCCAAGTACCCCCCATGACCAGCACAAATACAAAGAAGCACAATACAGCGCTGTGCCATTAATGTCTGATTTACTTAACATTATTGTAACTGAAAAACACTTGAATGCTACATTTCAGATGTTTAGAATCAACAACATACATTCATTAATATAGTGTGATTATTTTAGGAATTGTGCATGACTGATTTTTTTTAAATTAACATTATTTTTTTTTTTATTATACTCACGTACCCCCTGCCGTACTGCAAAGTGCCCCTAGAGATACGCGTACCACCATTTGAGAAACACTGCTCTAAACCATACGACAATATGTTTATTCCTCCCACAGGAGCGTTTTATATCCTCATATCTAAAACCAGAGAGCGTACCAATCACGGTTTTAAACACGTCGTTAGCGTTGTGAACCGGTCACAGTTTGGTCGTCAGGTTTAGGCTCCAAAACTACTTAGTTAAGTTTAGAAAAAGATGGTGGTTTGGGTTAAAATCAGACGTTAATGTTACGCACGTGACGCAGAACACAACATAGCTGTGTTTAGCTCTGTCTACTTTTCGGGTCTCCTGGTTTAAAGATCTGTTTTTGGCCCTTTTATACTTTGTCACCTTACTTCCTGCCTTGCTCCCCGTCATAATTACTACAGCCACTAGAGGGCGCTTCTTTTTTACAGTGTGTTCAGGGGACAGACAGCTAGCAGATAGTGAGGAGATGTTTTTTACAGTGTGTTCAGGGGACAGGCAGCTAGAAGATAGTGAGGAGATGTTTTTTACAGTGTGTTCAGGGGACAGGCAGCTAGCAGATAGTGAGGAGATGTTTTTTACAGTGTGTTCAGAGGACAGGCAGCTAGCAGATAGTGAGGAGATGTTTTTTACAGTGTGTTCAGGGGACAGGCAGCTAGCAGATAGTGAGGAGATGTTTTTTACAGTGTGTTCAGGGGACAGGCAGCTAGCAGATAGTGAGGAGATGTTTTTTACAGTGTGTTCAGGGGACAGGCAGCTAGCAGATAGTGAGGAGATGTTTTTACAGTGTGTTCAGGGGACAGGCAGCTAGCAGATAGTGAGGAGATGTTTTTTACAGTGTGTTCAGGGGACAGGCAGCTAGCAGATAGTGAGGAGATGTTTTTTACAGTGTGTTCAGAGGACAGGCAGCTGGCAGATAGTGAGGAGACGTTTGCTGTATGTGACAAAAAATGTTGTAGCCTAAAAAAAGTGTGACATTGCTTAGAGCACCTTTAAACAAACGACTTATGTGGGTGCTTTTCGGGGGAGGATAGTCTCGTTTTAGGCATTTGGACAAAAAAAAACCTGACGCTGTATGTTTTTCCATGCAAGGACAGACTCCTTTTCCTTCCTTATTTCCTACACTAGTATCGCTTCTAGCGTTACTAGACCACGAGAGTTTAGCGCAGCCAGTGGGAAAGTGTTCAAGTGCTGGAAATAAACTGTATCAGTCAGGGATAAAGAAATGTATTTATATGGAAATGATTTGGGTTATTCCTTTAAAAGGTCCCATGTGTAACAATGGACAAGGGAAATGTAAATGTGTCTCGTGAACAGAGGATGCATTCATATGCAAACCTCAAAAGAATGCACCCAACACTGCACAAAGTTTGGGATAAAAGAAGAGAAGAAAGTAAACCTGCAGCACTCGGAAAATGTCAAACAAAATGGGGTCTTTTCAAAATGCCAACTGAAGCAAAGGGGGGGGGGGGGGGCAGAGCTGGGAAGAACGTCATGTTTTAAACATGCAACTCCGCCAAATCCCTGTTTTTTATTTTTTTTTATTATTTAATATGTAGGCTATGTTTATAGGAGGGTGGTTAGACTTCTTTGTGTGAGAACAACGGCCACAACTCAAGCCAATCGCTGCCTGTTGCCATGACAACAGGGCCTGAGCATCTCCTAAAATAAGACCAAGGCGGTAAAAAGATTAGAGGAAGCTGCTGGGGCAACCCCGAACCAGACAGAGGAGGGATCGGGCTGGCATCGCACAAAACAATGCAGCGGGCGGAGGAAAAGAGAGAGCAGAGAAGGAAAAAGAAAATCATTTCAGCTGAGAGGCACACAGAAGCATCTGCTACCTACCATCCCCTCCATCACATCCAATTAGAAATACGAAAGAGCTGACGGGTGGATATCTGACGGCAATATAAGTGAGATGTGTGTGTTTTGTAGTCGTGGCACCACAACTTTACTGATAGAAATTCCCAAAAAGTCGATGCTATTGCAATCCCTGTGGGAAAGAAATGTAACACGCAGGCTTGATCCAGACTTCCCTCCAGAAAAATGTCAACGTTGGTCATTTTATAAACTCTTGCAATGGCAACCTAGCCTAGAAATCTAGACGCACCCTAGCGGCAGCAAATGCGATTTTCAACCAGGGTCTGTCTAGCAACTCTCCGTTGGCTTGTGAGCTGGAAAAACCAAACTCTGGTCAGGCCAATCACGTCGTGTATAGAGTCGGTGGGCGGGGCTTAACATAATGATGGCAGAGTTGCGACGGTTCCGCGTGAATTCCCCGCTACTTGTTGGCTGCTGCTGCTGGTGAACAGAGGTCTTCTGGAAGAGTTGGAGTTCAGCTTTTCTTTGAGAAAATAAAGAACGGCACTGAAGTCATTTTTTAAAAAAGGAAGATGTATTTGGAGTTTAAAGTTTAATCTATCAACTAGCGTTGCTCTGATTGGTTGTAGCGCTATCCTATTGCGTGCAGAGGGAATTTGAAAGACAACCGTTTATCCCGCCCCTCGGATTGAGCCCTGACCAATGGGGAGTTCCCAGACCTCAACATCTGGATGTGGGGCTGGCTTGTCTGGCTAATGGCAACCCGTTCTAACTCCCAACTTGGCAACATACTGATGCTTGGTCAGTGGCCCTCAGAGTCAGATACCGACACACAAGGCAGCCTTTAGCGTCTTTGTCGTACCGCGTCACTAAAGGATGACAGAGTATGAAGAGTGACAATGGATGGGAGTAGTATGAAAGACCGAAACTCTGCGTAAGGAGGCAGGTTGGCTCAAACAACACAGTGTCCCATGTGTCAGTTAAACGTACATCTTTTAACACCACCCACGATCTTTTCCTAACCTTAACTAAGGGGTTCTGACCAAGCACGTTTAAAAATGACAGCAAGGGGCCCTGACCTTACCTTGCACGACAGCTGGATTCACGCGATGTCACATATTAAATGAAAATCCATCTTGTCAGGCTTCAAGTAATGCGGTGTGTGTCCGAACCAATCAGCGTCCAGCGAGGAGCTCCTGGCAGCTACGGGCGTGGTCTAGATGACCAGTGTGACCGCCGCGAGCGTTCGTTTTAAAACAACAGTGGCAGACGTGATAGACAGATGGCTCATCCAATCAACTGCCAGGTGTTTCTAGAAAGTGCCCGCCTTTTTCCAAACATTTTCCAATGACAGCTTCTCAGATGGTTCTGTGTAACAAACCATCGGGCACGTCAGTTAAAGGGGAACTATTACATGGAGCTTAGCGCAAATTCTTTCAGGAACACTTCTAAAACATAATCACTTTCTCTCTCTTCTAACCGGATCAGCTGTAGAGGTGTTCACCTTCAGAATTGTACAATAAATATGTACAATAAATCTTTGCATATCTGCAACAAAGTCTCTCCTGATTGAAATAGCATTTTCAGCATTCCATATTTGTGTTTGTACTAGCACATGTTTACATGCTTTAATGTTCAAAAAACACTGTATCTTTCTCATACTGGCATACGTGGCTGCTGCCCCTGTATTCACCCTCTGTATGAGATGCTCTGCTGGACCACCTGTCTCTTTAAGCCCAGTCTGCTCTGATTGGCCAACGTGTTTCCTGAAATCTCCAATCAGAGCTACTGCAATGGAGTGAATAGAAGGACTTTGTAACGTGAAACTTTAAAAAAATCACAAATAAAGGCTTCTAAACCAAATACTACACAACCAGACATGTCCCAGCATTAATGTGACCCTGAAATTGGGGAGAAATGACCAGCATTGGCCGCCAAGATTACAGCTATCTGGCGTTAGCATTGGGCTACTTAATAGTTGTGTAAGAAGTATGCTAACGTTAGATTGTAGCGGACCGAAGATAAAGGCTTCTGAATCAAACACTACCCAATCGGACATGATTCAGCAGTAGCGTCCGTTAATGCGACCCAAAACTGGGGAGAATTTAACAACACTGGCAGCCCAGATGACATATTTTACTGCCGTTAGCATGTAGCTACATACGGCAATGTTAACAGCTTAAAAAAAAAAAAAACACTCCAGTCCTGCCTACCTGGAGCAGATGACCAATCAGAGAAGGCTGGAAAAGGCCCGCTAAGTGTTGCGTAACACTTAGCCGAGAGTAGAAAAAACTGTTGAAACCTGAGCGTTCAGAACAGTTGGAAATCTGAATGTTTTAGCTCACGGGGATTGGTCTAAAATACGTTTACCTCACTATTTGAATTGTTTTGTGTGATGTGGGAGCAGGGAATGTGGACCCAAATGCAGAGAGAGGCAGGCAAGCAGGCAGGAGAAAGTTCAAACAGAGGATTTATTGGGCAAAAATGAGGGAACAACAAAGGAAGTCCTGAAGAAAACAGGCAAAAATGTCCAAAGTGCAAAAAGCCAAAACAGGGAATCCAGGGAGCAGAGCTAGGCGACAGACACGGGGAAAACACGGACTGACTGGGAGCAAGTACAAAACACTCTGACAACACACAAAGGGAAACACAGGGGCTAAATACACTGGGTAAGGAGCAAACAAGGAACAGGTGGTAACATCAGGTGAAACACATTAGGAATGACAAGGTAATCAAAAAGGGTGGGAAAACACAGGAAGTAGAATCAGACAAGACAAGACAGAAAACTAGACTTTCACAATAAAAAAGGAAACAAGAAAAACCGAGAACATGACATCATCCAAACACAGAAACTTGACACAACACAAGGGAGAACAGAGAACACAGGAATTAACCAACAGATACACAATTCAGAATAAGCACCAAAAAGGAAACGTACAGAAAACTACAAAGGAGCAACAGAAACAGGACAAAGGACAACAAAAACAGAAACCATAACAGTTTTGGCCACGTTTAACATGAAAATCCGACATTATAAAATTGTAGATATGACAGAAAACACAGAAAAGCATAATATGTGACCTTTAATGGTTTACTCAGAGTGTTGCCAAGGGGTCCTGACCAAGCGTCAGTATTTGGCGAGTTGGGAGTGAGAATGTGTTGGAAATGGAAGTACTGTAGCGCAACGTTATTATTCCAAAGCAAAGTAACCATTTGGTTACCATTGATATTGTTCACAGCCTTGAACACACTTCTAAGTTATCTTGACGACATTCATGAGATGTAACTGCACTAGACAATCCAACGGCCTTCTGCACTCGCAGTTAACATCAGCGTGAACAGCCAATTAGCCGCCAGCGTTAACTGAGGAGAGGAGGGAGCTGGTTTAAGTGTCCCTCACTTTGCTCATTAGGATGAAAGAACAGCAAAAAGCAAAGACTACAGCAGCACGTACGCACACACACACACACACACAAACACGTGTAATTGCTAAGTACTTATGATGCACTTAAGAGAACCAAAAAGGTGTGACACACGGACTCTCAGCAGGAAAATGAGCTGCTCCTGCTGGTCCAATCTATATGAAACCCTTATAGTGACTGACTTACAGACACACACACACACACACACACACACACACACACACCTCTGTGTTCTTTGCTGTTCAATAAAGCAGTTGTGCCTACGATGTCAAAAATGTCCTCAGACGACAGTAATCCAGTCTAAAACAAACTATTATTTGCAGAGTTTTACATTATAGGGCTGAACGTGAGCTTCAAAACTAACTAAATTACTTTTCTCAGATCTAATATTGAACTTCTTTAGCAAGTTTTGCCTTTTAATTTATCATCTGCTCTAGTTTTCTTAATATTTTAGACACATACAATATGGTAATAATAATGGTCCAAATTGATGGAAAATTGCATTTTGATTAATTGAAAAAAAAAATTCTTGAGGGAGGACCCCTAAACCACAAAGTGCATCAAAGTCTTTTACAGATGTAGGGAAAGCAGTGGGTAGTACACACAGAAATGTTCTGACTCTCACTATGAAGTGTGTTGTGTGTGTGTGTGTGTGTGTGTGTGTGTGTGTGTGTGTGTGTGTGTGTGTGTGTGTGCGCACGAGCGACAGAGTGAGATTATAATAAAGCAGAAAATTGTAATGGAAGCTGTCAAATCAGCACTTGGAGACTCAGAACTCCTTTTCACACGTTCTGAAAGAGCACAATACGGTGTAGGAAATTAGGTTTCCATCACTTTAATCACATAATACTGCCCAAGTGTTGCTTTGCTGTAAAGTTATACATTCTTAGAAAAAGGCTTTGTAAGCTTTTGTAAGCTTCCTCTTGCAGCGCAAAGCTTGTGTTTGCATTAAGAGGACTAAGGAATGACCGCGTTAACTGCTGCTGCAGTAACTTTATGCATCTGCAAACTGTTGAGCCTTTAGAAGTGGATGTGGATGCACAAAGTGATATTTTTATAATAACTATGCATCACATTACTGACCATTACCTTTTACTGGATAAGCTTTACTCTATTGGTTTGAATAAACATGCTGTGCTTTGGTTCAACTCTTATTTGCATAATAGACGTCAATGTGTTGTTTACCAAGGATTCCAGTCAGATTATTTAATTGTTGATAAAGGTGTTCCTCAAGGCTCTACTTTAGGCCCCTTACTTTTTTCAATTTTTATTAACGACCTGGCACAAGTTTGTTCTCATTGTGAATTATTGCTTTATGCCGATGACACTGTTATCTATACCTCTGATCGGGATTTGCTGCAAGTTCAAAAAACTCTTCAACCTGACTTTGATAAAGTACAACAGTGGCTGTTCACTAATAAACTCCTGTTGAACATGAAGAAGTCCTGCTGTATGGTGTTTTTAACGATACAAAATCGCCGTTGTGCTTCATGTTTTGATGGGTCCCTTATGCAGATTGTGGAGGAATTTAAATATTTGGGCCTCTGGCTCAATTCTAACCTTACTTTTAAGATACACATCGATAACATTATCTAGAAAGTATATGGATGTCTTAATACTTTGTACAGATCAATTAACGTTTTTTCAACTCCAGTCAGAAAAAAAAATTATTTCTCAACTGGTAATACCAATTATTGATTATGCAGACATAGTATACACTAATACCTTTGAATCCAATCTCAAACCCCTTAATGTTGTATTTAATTCGCTTTGCAGATTTATATTAAATTGTCCATTTATAACTCATCATTGTTTTATGTATGATTCACTACACTGGTTGCAACTTAAACAACAAAGAGATTACCATTGGATTCTGTTTATTTTTAAATGTGTTTATTCTAATGGTCCTGCATACCTTAAACAGTACTTAATACCATATTGCTCAACATACTCACTTAGACATCTCCAATGTCCAACATTTTTTACGGTACCAAGGTTATTCTCTGTAGCTGGTAGGAGAGCATTTCAATATAAAGCCCCTTTTGACTGAAATAACCTTCCTCTTTTTCTGAGGTCTATTTCCACACTTGGTTTATTCAAGTCCTCACTTTTTTCTTTTCTTAAAACTACATGTTCTTGTAATTAGGGACACCAAGTATATTATATATAAATGGTTTATGTATTTGTTTCTTTGATACTTATATGTGAGATGTGATGTTATTTGATATGTTATATTTTGTCATAAGGCATATTGATACATGACGCTTTAGTTGTTTAATGCATTTGGTTATTTTGTCAATATACTTTAATATGTGTGCTATGTTAATTGTGGGGTCAAGGGCAGGTGAGCGAGTTATTGTTTTGTATATATGTTTGTATCCGTGTCTTTTTTGTATATGTACTGTATGATTTACTTTTGTGTTTGTATACATGTGTAGGACCCCCTTGAAAATGAGATGCTACATCTCAAGGGATTATCCTGAAATAAATTCAAATTCAAAATTCAAATTCAAATAGCTGTGTAATGTGAAAGAGGTAGCTCCACAGAGAATCGTCACCAACTCTGCAGCTTGCCTCGGCTCTACCGAGTGTTTTACCGCCTGTACACCTGATTATTTTTGGTTTTACAGTCGCAACTCTCCTGTTTTGGTCTCCCTGCTTTAATAAACCTGGTTTCCAGCAGCAGCTGGTTTCTGATAAACCCACCTGCTCAGCAACAAACAGCAGACCGGTTACCATTTTAGTAATATTGTGTGTGTGTGTGTGTGTGTGTGTGTGTGTGTGTGTGTGTGTGTGTGTGTGTGTGTGTGTGTGTGTGTGTGTGTGTGTGCTCAGAGAAACATTATCGGCTGAACAAAAGGAAGAGAAAGTATTCCACAGTCCACACATTTAGCTGCACAGTGAGCCAACCTCACTGGAAGCTGACATTCTGCACAATGTGACTCATCTGGCCAGTTTTAGCCGCTTCCAGCTGTTTGTTTCAGGTGGGGGTGGCCAGAGAAGACAGGTGGTGACAGTCATAATAACAAAGAGCCGGAGCCAAACACCTGCTCAACGTGGGGGCGAAACAGTGACAGCCAGAACCTGCATTGCATTCTGGTCTATTTCCGTCTCTAAAAAAAAGACATTCTTTGATTCGGAAGGAGGGAATCCAAAACCACTGAACAAAACTTTCTTCTAGTAAAACAAATTACTGGAAATATTCTTACATTTGATCTCTACACACTAACTTAAGGACTTGAAATTTAAAGGATAACTGATATTTGTTGATGAGCTATATTTTCTTTATAGTCAACAAATCTCATAAAAATACTGAATGTAATTACTAACTTATTTAAGTATTGTGTGCGTATCAGAGCCCAACGCATTCTCATCAACAGGTTTGTATGATATGCTAGGAAAATAAGGCAACTGAGTGATATCAATTATTTGGACAACGTGACAATATTAGCTGATATCACAAAGTCTGCCAAGTGCGTTTCACTATCTTTGTGGGGACCCGTCATTGACATAATGCATTCTCTAGCCCCTTACCCTAACCTTAACCATCACAACTAAATGCCTAACCTTAACCCTTACCCTAACCTTAACCATCACAACTAAATGCCTAACCTTAACCCATAACCTAAACTTAACCATCACAACTAAATGCCTAACCTTAACCCATAACCTAAACTTAACCATCACAACTAAATGCCTAACCTTAACCCTTACCCTCACCCTAACCATAACCTAATTCTATCCCTAATCCTAAAACCAAGTCTTAACCCTCAAACAGCCCTTTAAACTTGTGGGGTCCAGCATTTTGGCCCCACAAAGCTATTGGGACCCCACGAATATAGTTAAACAAGAACACACACACACACACACACAAACACACACACACACACAGTATAAAGTGTCTTACCTTCATTAGAACAGACTCGCTTAGCTTTTCTCTGTTGACAATCTTTATGGCAACTTTCTGACACGTCACACAGTGGATACCCAGCTTCACCAGACCTGAAACACAAACATTCACATCAAGTCATTTCTTCAAAGTCCGTCTGATTCACATTCAAAATGTTCTGTTGGCACAAAACACTCAATTCAAAACCTTCAACAGATTAGTAGTTTGGTCTCTAAAATGTCAGAAAATGGTGAAAAACGTGGATCAGTGTTTCCCAAAAAGCCCAAGAGGACGTCCTCAAATGTCTTGTTTTGTCCACAACTCAAAGATATTCAGTTTACTGTCACAGAGGAGAGAAGACACTAGAACAATATTCACATTTAACACACTGGAATCAGTTTATTTTTGACTCAAACCTATTAAAAAATTATCTAAATAGTTGGAGATTAATTTAATAGTGGACAACTTTGCAGCTGTAAAGAACTGTATACTGTATGATTAGTGACGCTTGTAAGTAGCGGGTTCAACTATCCATAACTCCCCCAGCTGTATGCTGTTTGTCACCTTACGCGGCATAAGCCGAGCGGATAAAAATGCAATCGACTTGCATTCTGCAAATCTCGAGTCTCCTCTTTCATTATGTACTTCTGAGAATTCGCCTGACGTGACTCTCGCTCCATAACAGAAATGTCAACACGCAGCGCCTTTACCTTATTATAGCCACAATGGCTCCATCCATCTCTATCAAAGCTCCGACACCAGGGGAGCACGCTTTACTTTGTACTGAAGCTCTGCACATCGTAGTGGAAATGCCACTGCGCATATGCACCTCTTCATTACCTCGCGCTGCATATATATTTCACAGGAGATGAGTGTCTCACGTTTTGAAAGGTGATTTCCCTGCGGGGTCTCGCAAGGAAACCAGTAGATCCATAAGCAGCGGGGGGCGTTGGGCCCGATATGGCAGCCTGGGGGCTCTTTTATGTCTTCAGTTAGGACCCAAATGGCATCCTGGGCGACATTCACTGGCTGTCATTGATCTTGTTGTCAGAGCAGCTCGAAACAGAACAGAACACAGGGCTAAGAAAGCTCCGTATAAAGACTGCTCTGTGTTTGAACAGGCTGTTCTCATCATATAGCTACGAAAAGTAAAGCACTGTAATTTGTATGTATTCAATGTATTTATTACTGGATGCATAGTCTCGCATTGCCAGACCTTCCTCAACAGCGCTGCATTGCTTCACTTAACTCTAGTGGTCTTTAGTTGAGCCCTTGTGTAGTCCTCGGGTAAAATTTGACCCGTTTTCAAAGTTTTTTAATATCAGATATATATGTTTCTTCGACCACATTTCCCAAACATAACATGGATGCATGGACGTACGTTGTATGGAAGCCATACGACATTCTTCGCAGGTAAAATTAATGATTACTTCCATTGAATTTGGGGTTTTATTCAATTTTATAGCATTCCAGAAAGTCTCCTGACTAAACTTCGACATAAACAAGTCTGTGACTATCCATCATAGTCATCAGATTAACTATTAGTCAAAATAATTCATAACTTCTGCTTATAACTAAAACAAATTTGTATAATGTCATTTAAATTATCCTAATTGATCATGAATTTTAAAAAAAAGCATTGAAAAAAGTGACAAACGTTTTAAACAGCGTCAAAGGCATAGGAAAAATTAAAAAAATTACAATTTTGCACTAGCCTATCCCACCCATACTGTTCTATTTATTTATTTACAAATGTACATACTGTAACTACACTTATACATAGCCATATTCTACTGCTCTTCATACTATTCATCCTGCACATACACTTATTCTTACTACTCGTATAATGTTACCACACTGCACATAGCTGTACATACTGCACATATCTGTCTATCATATCTGTCTGCGGCTCATTCATAATATCCATTTTTATTCTGTTACTTATAATATATTCTGATACTACACTGCAGATACTGTATCTATATTATTTTTACTACTAGTATAATGTCACTGCTACTACATTGCACACATCTGTACATGTTGTTCATACATTGTTCATATTACATAGCCATATGTATTCTGCTCTTATAACACTGAAATATATTTCTTGTCCTGTCTATACTTTGTATATCACATTGCACTTTTCTGCTTTTTTGCATCTCTGGTTAGACGCAAACTGCATTTCGTTGTCTTTGTACTTGTACTCTGAACAATGACAATAAAGTTGAATCTAATCTAATCTAATCTAATCTAATGTGAGTGTTTGACCTTCTGCACAGAATCGGCCAAACAATGATAATAAATGAGATTTTCTTCCCACTGTTATTTCCAATATCAGCAGCGGATCATTAAATATTTGCAGAAATCGATGCAAAAGAAGGCATTTATACTGTACAAATGCATCTTAAAAGAATGATGCATAGGTTTAACAGTTTACAAAAAACATTGTAATCTAAAAAGACAAAATCTGCTGGAGGACCAATCACTTCAGTATTTCTAAAATCCTGCTAAAGCTATGACTGCGTAGGCAGAGCAGCTTTATCTGCGGTACTAATTACTGTGACTAGGAGGCGATTTGATCTTGGGCAAAATTAAAACGCCAACAATAAATTGGACTCAGCAAACAAAGAAAACAGCAGCATGAGGGATGTTATATGTTGCATTCATGTTCCCACACACCGTAGAAAGATTAAAGTGCATGTTACAGCGACATGGGCCCAGTGAGAGCTATAAGAATGACTTATCTCCACTAAAAACACATTTGTGCGCCCATAATATTCTGTGTAGCCCCTCATAATGACTCCTGTGACACCTACACGTCTGAACACACAGCCTTACGTTTCAGATTCACTCCAGTAGAAAAATCATAACAGCACTTTGTGTTTGACATTTTTCATCGTGCGTGTCAGTTATTAGAGTAATTACGTAGCACAAAACTACACCCTTAAGTAATAATCTCTGACATTTTCACATAAAGAACCGTCCACTTTGTTTCTCCGTGCTTCATTACGACATAACTCAGCAGAGATGAGTTCATCGAAGCGTTTACTTGTGCCGTTTGAAACATCGCGGTGCCCATTCCTTTATGTTTTTGGTCGCTGTGTTTCACAAATCTGACATGGAGAGAATAATAAAACATAGAAATGAATTAAAAGGAGATACAGATCCCGGGAAATCCATCAGCGTCCTGAAGGGTGTAGCCTACATACATATTTATACCATTACTAATGTTTCCATGAAAATGTTTTAGAACTGAATTTCAGAGCGTGTTCCCAACAACTACATTTATGCAAATGTATCCAAAAGAATGCGCCAATCATTAACAGCTCTTTTTATGAACCATTCCTACATAATGCTACGAAAAGTGGTGGAATGTAACTAAGTACATTTACTCCAGTACTGTACTTGAGTCCAAATGTTGAGCTACTTGTACTTTACTTGAGTTTTTTCTTTTCGTACCACTTTCTACTTCTACTCCGCTACATTTCAGAGTGAAATATTGGACTTTTTACTCCACTACATTCATCTGTTACAGGCTTTAGTTACTAGTTACTTTAGTTACTCCACTACATTCATCTGTTACAGGCTTTAGTTACTAGTTACTTTAGTTACTCCACTACATACATCTGTTACAGGCTTTAGTTACTAGTTACTTTAGTTACTCCGCTACATACATCTGTTACAGGCTTTAGTTACTAGTTACTTTAGTTACTCCTCTACATTCATCTGTTCCAGCTTTAGTTACTAGTTACTTTAGTTACTCCGCTACATTCATCTGTTCCATCTTTAGTTACTAGTTACTTTAGTTACTAGTTACTTTACACATTAAGATTCCTGCACACAGAACAAATGTAGTTTATAAATCTGATGTTTGACTCTAAAGTAAACTAGCCGACAATATAACGGCTACAAGTCTACAGCTGAGATGATGAGACCATTAAACACACAGCTGGTTGGATCCTTTACTCTTTCTACAATGGGAGGAGAGTTCTTTACTTTTAATACTTTAACTACAGTTTCCTGACGATACTTACTTACTTTTACTGAAGTAACATTTTCAATGCAGGACTTCTACTTGTAACAGAGTATTGTTACAGTGTGGTATTAGTACTTTTACTTAAGTAAAGGATCTAAAGACTTCTTCCACCGCTGGCTACGAAAGTAAAGCTCTGTAATTGGTATTTATCCCACATATTTTTTGCTGTGTGCACCACATCGACTGCTGCTGTATAAGACCGTGTAGGGAGGAGGTCGGGGGGGGGGGGTTAGGCTCCTACAAACCCAGCGCTTCAGATGGTCCAAAATGCAGCGGCATACGGATGGACGGTTTGGAGCCCGCTGCTTATTTATTGACTTTAGTGCTGGATCTATTTTAAATATTCATGCTTTCATGTGCTTCATGTATTGTGCTGCGAGGTCAGTTTCCTTTGATGGAACAATAAAGTAAAGTGAAATCAGGTGAAGTGGAAGACATGTTTCTACACTGACACGTATGGATTCATGTGATTCATTCATTTTTCTTTTTTAACAATGTTCATGTATATTACTGTTGTATATATTATACTACAATATGGAGTAGCTTTAAATTAAAGTTTTCTTCCAATCGTTTTCTGAAATGTCTTCTTTTAAGTCCGCCCTCCATGTCTCAAGTCTAACTATCGATGTCTCTTTAGAGCCAGATGCAAGCCAGTTATATATTAATGAAATCAAACCGCTCTCATTGCACTTGTTTTGATATAATTTCTTCTAAGGATGAGCGTGCAGGAATCCCGATTGATTGGTTTTGCATGGGTCAAATAACGTCCCTCACTTGGAGATATTTAATAAAATGTTTCCTTGAAATGTCATACATTAGAGCAATTTCTTCTAAGGTCATTTACTGGTTGTCTGCAACATCTTTTCAATTCAGAAGTCCAGTTCATTATCTATTCATCTGTTGTTTATGTTTTTCTGTGAATCTACACATGCTTAAAATAAAACCTCATCGTCTACAAAATGTCAGAAAATAGTGCGGTTTAAAAAGCTCTGGAACAAAAGAGAGCTGGATTTTCTGTCAGGTCGATGTGGAACAGGCAGCAGTTAGCATGTGCAGTGAACCCACTCCTGCTGAACAAAGAAATAAATGCCACCTGCAAAAAAAACACGCCACAACAACCGCCGTGTGTTTGACTGGCAGGTCCACTCAGGCGGCGGTGAGCTCTGAGCGCCGCTGGTGAAAAACAACCGTCTACAGAAAATCTTCCACAAGGCAAAATTAAACCAACGTGCGACCGGTGGGAGACACGACTGACTCGACAACTCGGTTTCATTGATTTCTCTCCTCTCGGCTGAATCGGATCGATAATCTCCAGGACTTGTGAACCCCTGGCCTCTGGTGCTTCTCAAAACCTCCCGTGTTCCCTCTCCGAGCCAAGAAAGAATCCCTTCCAAAGTCCCAATTACGCTTCTTTAATGAACACATTCTACATATGCCACCTACAGAGGAAAAAATTATATCAAAGACTGTATTCACAACAACTCTGCTGCCGGGTTCTGTTTCTGATTGACATGTTGAGGAGTTCTGAATATAGAAGTATAAATGAATGAATATGGCCGGGTTAGCTCAGTTGGTAGAGCAGGAGCACATATATAGACAGGTATTCCTCGACGCAGAAGGTCCAGGGTTCGAGTCCGACCTTTGACAGATTTTCTGCACTCTCTCCCTCTTTCATGTCAAGCTGTCCAAGCCATTAAAAAAGGGTGAAATGCCCCCCCAAAATATGGCTGTGATATAAGTCTGCTGTGTCATTAAATCATCCATGGAACTCCCATGTTTGTGCTTTGAGTATAGACCTTATTACTGGCGGTGTAACGGACCGCAGTTAATCCGTGGTCCGTCTGGATCAACGCTCACGGTTCGGGATGCACGTGAACTGCGGATCAATCGCAAAGTTTAACCGTAATAGGAGTGTGAAATACATTTTCACTGTCGCCAAGGCCATAATTTGAGATCTCCACTTTTGAGCAAAATTGAAATTTTTAATTTCAAACAGTTTCTGCATTCTGCTGATTTTTTCTGCATCAAGTTAGGAGCAAATGTCTTTATTTATGTAAAGGTAATTATGAAAGGTTTTTGGGGTGGGTGGCACTGGCCAGTTTTGATTATTGGGGGGGTTGTAACCGCCCCACCCCCCCCCTATAAATTAAGTTTACCAGTTTAACAGCAATTTACTGGTGAAAGAAGTTATTATTGATAAAAGTTATTATTACATTTTAAATACATCATTTAAATTCCCCCTCTTTTTTGTGCCGATCCATGACTCAAAACCGTGATCCGATCCGTACCGTGACTTTTGTGATCAGATGCACCCCTACTAATTACAACTCCTGCATCCCGTACATGCAATTTACAAGCCTGCATTTGTGTGTATATTATTTATTCATTCATTAGTTTTTAGAAGATTGTATTTAGTTTTTACTTATCAATGTATATGAATCGAATTTTTTTCCACACCCCTACACACAACTAATCCATTGAAGACAGATTTCAGCCATTTAAGCTCCATCTACACCTCGTGTTTTTAACTTGAAAGAGAGAGTGGCTGCTTGGATTCGCTGTGTTTATTTTGCCATTAATGCCATCTTGTTAGTGCCTTTCAGCTGGCTTGGTTAATTCGTTCGGTTGTGCCTGTGGTCAGTCCTTCAACATCATTATCAGCTGGCGTGTTGGTTCCAATTAGTGAATACCACGAGAGAACAAAAAAGTTTCTGCTGCTTAGCGTCCAAACGACTCAAATGAGGACGGGAAGAACATCTCTTCAAGGCATTTATCAGACCTGGGTTTTTCATTTGCTTTAATGTTAATAACAGAGCTAATCACTGTGATGTCTCGCTTAGGGTTGGGTATCATTTGGATTTTTTACGATGCCGATGCCCAACCGGTACTTGAAAAACTGAAAAATGACATCAAAGAAAGGCTCTTTTATAGAGTTTTTTTTTAAAATTGAAAATTATATAAATTTAACAATATATTAACGTTTTAAAGTACGTAAATATATAATAAGTAAACCGAGTAAGTAAAAGTAAAAGTCACCGAACACACAACTGCAATAATTCAACAATAAATAACAGTTACACTATTAACAACTTGGGAATGATGATGGTGCAGTGGATATGAAACCTGCCTATGGTGTGGGAGACCCCAGGTTCAATTCCAACTGTGATAAATAGACCAAAGTGTCCCTGAGCAAGACACTTAACCCCCTAGTTGCTCCAGAGGTGTGTGACCTCTGACATATATAGCAATTGGAAGTTGCTTTGGATAGAAGCGTCAGCTAAATGACATGTAATGTCCACAAGCTGTCGAACACCTCTGCTTTAAGGTGTGTCGCCACGTGTTTCTATGAATTCGACGTGCTTCCCCCTTTGCACGTAATCGTTTTGAAACGTTTGTTGCATTTTGCATTGTCGGAATACTTTCGACCGCTTCATTTTAGGCATTTTTAATGCACTAAAAGCTAGCTAGCTAACGACAGACTAGCAGATCAAGTGTAATATATTTACTAGGGATCACGTGCAGTGAACGGTTAATATGCTTTTACGTCTGTTTTGGTGAGCCCAGAGGGGAAATATGGTATTTTAAAAGTAGCTCTACATTTACGCTAGCTAGCTAACGGTAGACTACAGAGAAAGGGGGAGATTTTTACGTTCGTTTCGGAGCGTCAGAGGGAAAATATTTCAGTCGACACCGAAATGAGGAACTGAAATTTGCGTTCTAATCCGGTCTGATTCCTACCGGTTGCGTAGGAACCGGTTCCATTGTGGAACCAGGTTTCGGTACCCAACCCTAGTCTCGCTAACACAAAAATTACCTCCGGGTAGACAAAGTTGCAACTTGAGACACAAATTAAAAATGCTTTTTTTTGAGGATGGGCAGAAAACGAGTCTGGATTTTGGAAAGGTCACCAGTAGGCATGGGCTACTGTTTCAAGGTATACCGCGGATTGAAAATATCAAGGTTTTAGAACCACTAACATGTTCTGTCATACCGTTCCTAAGGTATGAGCTGTTTTTTTATGAGTGGTCAAGGAGAGAAACTGAAGTTTAGTAATCCTTCTCCGTGTTTAAAAAGAATTTAATAAATACGTGTTCAAAGTTGTTTTTTACCCAGACATTTAACAAAAATAATACATTTTAAAGTTCTAATTGCAATACCGCAATACCGTGAAAGTAGGTTATCATACCGTCAGAATCGTATTAACGGCCCATGCCTTGTAAACAGTGATTTCAGAAAAACAAATTTCTTCCAACAGACTTGAATGTAACAATCTGGGGGTGCGTTGAAGCCCCTTTCCATTACTGTAAAAGAGTACTCAGCTGATATAGTAGTACATTATAAAAGGAAACTTTATACCACTGTTGCACTAAATGCTTGTTCTTTGGGGAATTACTGGAATTGTTGGGTCTTTGTAAATTAAAGAGTGTGGTCTAGACCTACTCTATCTGTAAAGTGTCTCGAGATAACTCTTGTTATGAATTGATACTATAAATAAAATTGAATTGAATTGAAAAACTAAATAAAGGAAACCCAGAAGACTTTCCCTCTGGACTCCCTCCGACGTGGCGAATCACTCCTGAAACACGCCAGAGACACAGAGCCAGTCAGAGGAAGAGTTCATAAAGATAATCGTTATGTTTACACAGTTAAAGCTGTTTCAAACTGAAAACTAAAAAGGACTTAGAGATGTCTTCGCTAATATTTGTATAGAACAATGTTGCCAAACTGAGTCATCTTGTAACTTAAAGGATCAATTCAACATGTTCAAACACTGAAAATGTAAAATCCTTCTCTTCTCTATGTACCAGTGAGATATTCAGATGGATGTGGTTAGCTTAGCTTAGCATAAAGACTACTAAAAACAGTAAGAAATGGGTTTGCATTGAAGGTGTATAGAAACTAAAAAAGAAGTAATGAACGACTTTGTTATGAAACTTAGAAAAAAGTAAGAAACGGAAGCATACCGAAACGGGAAAGACAAAGTGGTTTGACCACCGGCCCCAGCAGGAACCTTGAATCTCTAATCTTGTTTCTCATGTTCACACTTTTTCCACTGTTGTCTGTCCACCCCCGACCATTTTCCACATTGGCATACCAAACAGCACGTACACATGCCGAGGTCAGTCCCTCCGTCGCCTCTATATGCCCCATGTTACGGGTAATTAAGCTCCTGCAGTTGAAAAGGACTCCTGCTTCTCTATCACAAGGTACAGACATGAACACGCCCCACACCTCAGGGTAATTTAGGGTTTCCATTTCACCTAACATGTTTTCCGTGGAAGGAAAAACGGGGCAGGAAATCAAGACACAGGGAGGAACATGAATCTGGAGCTGCACGATATGAGGAAGATACGGGAAAAAGTTGAATTCCGCGATGAACTATATTACATGCAACAAATATACTGTACTCAGTTCTGCTGCTTTCAGTATAATGCTGAAGTACAACGAATTGCTTGTTGAATCAAAAAAAAATTTTAAAAAAAAGTTCAGTTTTCTAAAAAACATTGAACTGAACACAAAAGGCACAAGCTGAAAAGATGAATCAATTAGTTGTCAACTATTACATTAATCGCCAACTATTTTGATAATTGATTAATCGTTTTGAGTTTTTTAATGAATAAAAAGGTAAACATTCTCGATGTCAGCTTGTTAAATGTGAATATGTTCTAGTGTCTTCTCTCCTCTGTGACAGTAAACTGAATATCGTTGAGTTGGGGACAAAACGAGACATTTGAGGACGTCATGTTGGGCTTTTTGGGAAACACTGATCCACATTTTTCACAATTTTCTGACATTTTAGAGACGACAACTAATCCATTCATCCAGAAAATAATCCACAGATTAAACGACAATGAAAATAATTGTTACTTACAGCCCTAAAGAAAAGAATGATGGTTACATTTCAAAGTGCAGTTTTCTGTTTTCCAACAAATTCTCACTCCCATCACGTCAAAACGCGACGCTTGGTCAGGAGCCTTTGGCGTTTGTTACTGACGCGAAAAGTCTCCTTTAGCGTGATATTTAGACGCGCTTGGTCGGGACTCTTGGCGTCACTTTTGACGCTCTGGGTGGGTTTTATTGTTATATTATCTTTTGTTAAGATTATTTTTTGGGTATTTTAGGCATGTATAGGACAGCTTAGACTTGAAAGGGGAGAGAGAGGGGGAATGACCTGCAGCAAAGGGCCGCAGGTTGGAGTTGAACCCTCTGCTGCTGCGTCTAGGAGTAAATCTCTATATATGGGCGCCCGCTCTACCAGGTGAGCTAACCAGGTGCCCCGGGACATATGTTTAAATGACATGCGACAGAAGAATGGGAGTTTTAGGATAAGATGGTGGGTGGAGTTACCAAATGTACGTTTCAGTGACACGCGAGACAAGAACGGGATACGAACCCCCGGGATACGAAGTCCTGTGTTGTTTGACCCGTCCACCCCCCCGAACTGCCTCCTTATGCAGATTTTTGATCTTCCATACTCCATTGCTACCATTGCCGCTCTTAATACTACGTTATCTTACAGCGCCGCGGCCGAGCTGCTGCTCTGCCAGGTACGTCCGAAACAGACGCTAACGGGGGATTTTTGCGTCGGTATCTTTACGAGTTGGGAGTGAGACACCCTCAGTGTCTTTCGCGTTGTGTTGCAGTCTTTGGAGATATGTGTTTTCACGCAAGTTGATATCGGGATGGCCACAAAAAAAACTATTTGTTGTGCAGAACACAGGATTGGAATTTAAAAGGAAGCACCTAAATGTGATTGGCTGTCAAAGGCGGATTTCCATTTAAAAAAAAAAAATGGATTCAACATAGGTAAACTTTACTCGACTGACAGCTTGTTCAGTTCCTCACTCACTCAGCTCTGCAGGAAGGGACTTCCAGTGTCTGTTGAACGTTTTGTTCGCTTTGTGGTGGACGAGGATGTTTCTGGTCCAGCAGGAGTAAAAAACTCTAGCTTGACATTTGGGAATCGGAGACAGCTGCTATTTTTTTCAATTTGGTCCTTCAGCTTCCAGGAGAATGACGCGTGGTTCTGTGAAACTGATACTGAGGGGAACAGTATGTGGAAGTTTTCCAGGAAACTTCCTGAAAACTTTCTGCAATGATGTGACAAATGTCTGGAGACGACATAGGCGTCGAACATCCTGAGTGCTCTGAATGTCTGTGTTTGGAAGTGTTGCACTATCAACTACGCACAGTTCATAAGCAGTCGACGGTAATTAATGCTGACAGGTCAGCTGTTGTTTGGAGACCTTTAGACTTCACACAATTCCTCACACCTCCACCCCAAAATGTAAAAACGGTGCTCTTAATGTCAGGTTTGCTTCCAATCACTTGTGGCAGATTTGGTTTGTACAGTTCGTAAAAGGAGACAACTTCAGGCCCGTGAAGCGCCTGGCGCACGTCTGTTTAGGGCGTGTACGAATCCACTTTTGCTAGTTTGACGGTGGTAAAAAGGGTTAGAGTTAGGGTTAGGTGAAAATGTAAATCTTTAAGTCAAAATTAGGATTTTAGAACGTTACAAACTCCAACACAAAACTGTGTTTAAATGCTTTAAGCAATTATTTAATAAATTAGTAATTTTCAACATAATACCCAGTGAAAGAGAGTCAGGTAGGGCGGGACATTAAGTCGAATATGTACGAATGTACGTAAACTTGTTCTTCTCACTTCACACCAGTGTGGATTGAATGAAGATCGAATAACCATAACAGCCACTACAGCTTTCCTGATGAAGCAAATTAGAAGATAAATGAAGAAAAAAACCGTTGAGGAAGAGCGAAGAGTGATGTGGATTAAAGCCCTGGACCTTGAGATAAGATTTGGTTTTTGCTACAGTATATTTGGTGTCTTTTAAAGATGCATGTAGGTTGGACACAATACTGAACGATGATCTTCTAAAACGAGTAGAGGAATAAAGAATGAAAATAAAGGCTCTAAAATCCCAACTGACTGCTGAAAGCCAAAGTGAACACAATAGAGTAGACCTTCTCTCCTCCATGAGTAGAGCCAAATCACCGTCAGCTCAGTAGGCAGCTCATGCCGGGAGATATCTTCTTTTCTTTGTCGGTCCAGTGTTTTGGCACAGAGAAATCTTTTTAAATCATGCTGTGCTCGGGGCTGCTGGACCTGCAGGCCACAGTCAGACACCCACACACTCACACTGTGCTGAAAACTAGCCAGTAAAGCCGGGAGTCAAGAGTGGGGTCTCTGCTGCACTTCAGGCTGACATTTCTGACAGCAACCGAGCCGGCCGAGTGAATGCAACTGAGGGGCATTCCTCCTCTTTTATTTCTTTAGGAGAACTTAAATAAGGTTGATAATAAGCCTGTTGCACTTGAGGGTAAAAGAAAGAAGAGTAGGAAGGAAAATTGGAGCTAGTCAAGAGGCAGAACAGTAGTCTGGCTATCACCAGACCAAGCTCAATCCTTTAAGACTGAACATTAGTCTGGGTAGTCTGCTCTGTATTTTCTACTGCACAAGAGATCAACAGGCGTAGTTCTAATGACTCTGTATGCGATTGGATAGTCCTTCAACCAATCAGATCAACGATCTGGGTGACGTAGCAGCGACAGCGGCATCAACGGGTTGCTGTGCTTCGGTGGCCGCTTGCCGTCGCTTCTCTATCGTCATCCGCCAATAGCGCACCAGGTGGATAAGCCAGTTTGTGATTGGTCCCTGCAGATTTGTAACGGAAGCAGGATAGAAAAATGTCCAGGTTTCCAGCCTGAGCTGCAGGGCGAAATTAAATTGCCGGCAGATCGGGCTGGGTTTACCCAGTCAAGCAGAACGGTAAACTTCCAGCCAATTATAGCTATAGTCTTGCATTACCAGACCTATCGTCACAGTGCTGTAGAGTAAGGTCTGGCTACACAACATAAATTCTAGAAAAGGATAAAAAAATAAAAAAAATAAACACATTTGCATTTCTTTAAACCAATCACAGTCGTCTTGGGCGGCGCTAAGCTCCGGTGGCTCTGCTAAATAGTCTCAGGAAGGAACTGGTTTTGGTGGAACATTTGCACCTCGCAAAAGAAAACGCCACATCCAATATTAAATGAAGTTAACTGTTGACACAACACAGTACCGTGAGCTATTTAAATCAGCTGATACATGGTTAAACCTCATTGGCTCTTACCAGTGTATCTCCGTGTGTACTTGGTCCACAGCAATCTCCACCAATCAGTCCCAAAACCTCCCAGTTAGAGAGGAAATGCCCTAAACATATTCTTTGTTAATCTTTACAATCATTCCCTGAAAGAACCAAGCAGACCCAAATTTTCAAGATGAGGGACATCCGGAGCCGTTGGCGTTGTCGTCGATCCAGACTAATTAAGCTTTGAGTAGACCGAGAGTCGAGTTGAGCAGAAAACATTTTGGCTACAATCATTTCTTCTCCCCCAACACCAGTGGGGAATGAATGAAGATGGAATAACCATGAACAACGACGTCGTTGATCAAGCGATGAAGGAAATCAGAGATTACATTTAGGGGTTCTACTTCGACACGTAGACAAGTAGCCAGGGATCGAACCACCCAACGCTGCAAGTACTGGACGTTAGATATACAATAGTTGAAGGTTTACAACCTACAGAAAGCAGGAGATTTGTGGGACCTGAACGGTTGCCTGAGGAGATTCACTTCACCGAGCACACCGGATGGGAAAAAGACCATTTGCAAGCAAAGTAACTGAAAAATCATGATTCCGTAGAGAAAACTATGAAATAATTAAAAGTGACGACCATAACATAAACCTGCAGTATGTAAAGTATCTCGGAGACTCCCGTGTTTGTATGTTGAGAAACATCGAGGAAAGGTACACTGTGTAGGAATTTCTCCCATCTAGCGGTGAAATTGTATTTTGCATTCAAACGAATAGTGCTCTCTAGCGCCATGCTTTTTCAAATGCGTGTTGCAACTACGGTAGCCGTTATGTGTCATGTTGCCTTTTTAATTCCCTTTTTCGGCAAAGGGGATTCCTTCTCCTGTGGCTCGGCATAAGGATGATCCTCCATTATGAACTAAAGGGCAGCGTGGGCTTTCAAATTTGCCGGGGCAGTAACAAGCACCTCTCACTGATCTCAGATGGTCACTGGTTTCAGTCACATGACGCTGGCTCTGAACGAAAACGCGTTGTGGATTAGTTAGACAGGTCGGCTAGCGCTCTACGTCCCTCTCAGCGATTATAGCTTTTCAAAATGGCGGAACGACGTGGAAGCCTCCTTGGACTTGCCCGTCCAATGTAAACACAGATAAGAAATTCTTCGCTTACGAGGAGACGTCAGATCATTGGCAGAGGTCATTATACACCAACGAGAACATATTTATGAATGAAGACATTGATTTTAGCTAATAAAATACTTAAAACACTACACAGTGAACCTTTTAAAAAAAAATAAACTTTGAAATGGGAATTTAAAGAGGGAGGGGAAATATTCAGAACTGTCCTTAACAAAGAGCGATGAGGCGAAGAGAAAGCGTGGAGAAGAGCTTGTCACCCAGCAGCAGACCATTGTGGCGCTCAGTGGGGGCTCTGATGGCCTCTCCTGGCCGTCCTGGAGCCATCTGCAGCTGTCCGAATAGATTGATGAGCCGGCTGCCTCTCACATTTGAATCAGACCCGTCAGCCACCGAAACTAAGCTCTAGCCTATTTACATCCTATTACACAGAGAGGAACGTCCTTTCATTCCCGCTGGAGTTGTTCCCATTCCGGCAATTCAATATCCCAGCGAAACAGCGCCCCCCAGTCTATGCGTTACATTTACGTGGTCACCGCGCTGGTCAACTGTTTTATATTGTAACTGTACTGTTTAAAATTTGAAATGTATTTTATTTTACTTTTTTTAATTGCTGATTCACAGTTTTTTTCAGAATTGTTCTTATTTATGTTCTTTTCCAGTTATGACTGACTGTCAAACTAGATAATAAAAGAAAGTTCTATAGCATTCACTCTCTGGGCCCTATTTTGACGATCTAAGCTCACGGCTAGTTTGACGGCCGAAAAAAGGGTCCGCGCGCCGGGCGCCTGGTTCTAAAGGGTTGTACTTAGTGTCTTCGTTAATCAGAGGTGTGTTTTGGGCGTAACATGCAATCAACCAATCAGAGATCATCTCCCATTCCCTTTAAAAGCCAGGCGTGTTTGGACCTTGGAGCATTGCTGTTATGATGCAGGATTTGCACCCTAATATTTTTATTTGTAATCTTTTACATGTGTGTGTGCTGCTGTGCGTCCCTGTGTGTGTAACAAGCATAGTGTGCGTGCGCTGTGCACGAGCCTAGGAGCATTTTACTAATTTCCTGTTAAAATAACAATGAAATGCTGCGTTATTGACTTTAGACCAGGTTTTTGTTGGTCAATGGTGAGATCACTTCCCGCTGCCTCAAGATAGCAATACTCCCAGAATGCACCTGAACACACCTCCCTGTAAGACCAGCATGCCCATGGGTGCACAGGTGGGCGCAGGTGCATTTGTTATTTAACAACGTGGGTGCTAGACGGGAAATTGACATCTGCGTCGCTCTTAAACTAGCAAAGACACTTGCGCCGGGGGCAAGATAGGGCTCTTTGTATTTGTTCATGTTTTCATATCATTTTCAAATCACATTCATACAGGGTTAGTAGTATACAGCTGTATATATTTTATTTTTTATTTTTAATGCACTGGAATTGGATCAGTTCTCGGTATCCACCGATGCACAAGTTCAGGTATCGGAATCGGTATCAGGAAGGAAGGAAAAAATGATTTGGGAACATCTCTAATTCACACTATACAAACAGAAAGGAGAGACAATGTTGATACTAGCGCACAGAGACAACACATATTTATTTTCCCAACGCTTATATTAACCAAAAAGATATCGATTGATCCTCACTTCGGCCCTGTAATTGCACACCTTGCTGTCAGTCATTCGATGCCAGCCTCCTTTGTTCCGACCAATCGTCTGAGTCGAGAGCACGCTGCCGCTCTGTAACATTGATCCGCTGCCGCTGCCGGTTTACCCCGCCGAGGCTAATGAGATCACGTAGACAGAAATGAGCCTGAACATTGATTTCATACCATGAATTAAGCATCGGCAGACTGTTCGGCCGTACCACGAGAGGTTCCAGATCAGTGAACAAATATTGGATATGAAATGATCAAGGTTGGGTTGGACCGCGGTGGTTTTTAATCAATATTTAATATTTGCAGTAAATAACCAGTGAGGTAAAAGAGATGGAGAGCCACTTTAGTCTCATTAAGGCTTTCTCTACTGTATGTACAGCATGTAACTCAACATCCAGCATGTATTGTTAAATTAAACATGAGATTAAATGTGTAAGGGATGTTACAAAGATCTGTGATGAGATGTGGGGGCTGGAACCTAACCGTTGGGGGTTGTTACATTAGACCGTAGACTGTGACGAACTACACATTTTTCGAAAGTCATGTGCATACAAAAAAGATCAGTCAAATAAAGGAATAATATAGAATAAAAACCGACCAGTGGAAAACATAACAGCCGATGTGCATACATTGTTTAAAAAAAGAAGAAAGTTCTAGTGACGCGACGTCAGACTTGCTTCAAATAGATCTCAGGATAATAGAGTGCTGCAGGGATAAGTTTTGCACGTCCGGTTCCCTCGTCTCTAAGTCATTTTTTTAATGGGTTTTTGGTAAGATAGGAAACATTCAGTTATTACACAAACTCCCTGGCAGTTCAGTGCTTGTGTTTGGTGTTTTAAAGTGCTCATATTATGCTGTTTGGCTTTTCCCCTTTCCTTTAATGCGTTATATATTTTTTTTGTGCACGTTATAGGTTTACAAAGTGAAAAAACCCAAAGTCCCCCCCAAAGGGACTTACCATCTCCAACAGAAAACACTGTTCACCAACTGCTCCAAACAGCTCTACTGTAGTCCAGCCTTTACTTCAGAGACAAACATGGTCACCTTGTAACACACGTTATAATGCTCGCCTAGCTGCTAGCGTGGCACGCCCTCATACTCTACTTCTGACTGGCTAGTAGTCCTTACCTAGGTACTGTCAGGGCACGCCCTCATACTCTGCTTCTGACTGGCTAGTAGTCCTTACCTAGGTACTGTCAGGGCACGCCCTCATACTCTGCTTCTGACTGGCTAGTAGTCCTTACCTAGCTACTGTCAGGGCACGCCCTCATACTCTGCTTGTGACTGGCTAGTAGTCTTACCTTACCTAGCTACTGAGCATGTGCGACTCCCGACAAAGATGAAACAGAAGTGAGATGTCTCACTCTGTAGCTAAAACAGAGAGCTCAACACACAGGGTGAAAAGAGGAGCTGCAGCAATGTGCAGTACAACAAAAATATGGTGTTTTTGATAATTAAACCATGTAAACCTATTCTGGTACAACCTCTAAATACTATTATGAACCTGAAAATGAGCATAATATGAGCACTTTAAAACTTTCTTGTGGCAGCAATAGAGGCAGTGATGTTTCCTGTTTCCTGTACGGGACTCCCACACCGCCTCAAACCAGAGCTCAAAACATACCGACAAGTCTGATCGCCGGTTACGCACCGCAGCACGATGTGGGGTTGCGTTTTCTCCATAAGTTGATAAGTTGAATCGAACACGTTTGGACAGGCTAATACAAAATGTAAATAAAATAACCAAGTCCCAATGACACGAAGGACAATACAAGGGTTAAATGGGGATTTTGGTAGCTGGGATGTCCATTGAGAAGTGGGGCCCTGTTTGTGGCTATTGGTAAAAGGAACGTATGCTGAAAGGTCAGTCATTTTCTGCAGAAAATACTCAGGGTTGGGCGCCTGGGTGGCTCACCCGGTAGAGCACGCGCCCATATATAGAGGTTTACGCCTCAACGCAGCGGGCCCAGGTTCGACTCCGACCTGCGGCCCTTTGCTGCCTGTCATTCCCCCTCTCTCTCACCTTTCATGTCTTCAGCTGTCCTATACAAATAAAGGCCTAAAATGGCCAAAAAATAATCTTAACAAAAAAGTAATTACTCAGGGTCTTTCGGGTTGAATAAAGATCTTATTAATGCACCATCTGGTCTGCCTGACGATTCTTTGATTCAACACGAAAATCCACAACACAAGCGCCAGGAAAAATGGGTGCAAGAACAGTGACCATTTTATTTCAGTAGGTCATTTCAACCTCCGCTGCAATCCAGCCTTTCACTCATCAGCTCAGTCGAAAGACCTTATAATTATCAATGCTAATTATATGAAAGTTGCTCATTGAACAAAAAAAAACAGACACAGATGACATGACATGTGCTTACCTGTTGTTGTTTTTTTTTAAATCGGCAGGTTGAGAGCAGGAAGCAGCCGTCCAATCAGCGGAGAGCATGGGGAGAGAGCAGAGGAGATGAGACCAATGGTTAGCTCTCGGCACAGAAATCTACCAGGCAACAGATGATGGAGACACTCAGCTCTGGCATCCAATCACCTCTCCACTGTTTGTGGGTTTAACTGCTGCAAGAGCTGCAAAGATGAATCGATTTCGCCAACTATTTTGATACTCTGAGTCATACTGAGTCATTTATTTTATGAAAAAAAGGAAAAATTCTCTGATTACAGCTTGGATGTGAATATGTTCTAGTTTCTTCTCTCCTCTGTCACAGTAAACTGAATATCTTTGAGTTGTGGAGAAAACAAGACATTTGATGACGTCATCATGGGCTTTTGGGAAAGTCTGATCCACATTTTTCACCATTTTCTGACATTTTAGAGACCAACAACTAACAACTCATCCATTCATCCAGGAAATAATCGACCAATTAATTGACAATGAGAATAATCGTAGCAGTTGCAGCTCTAGAATATGTGCACACTGTACATCCAGTGAGACGCAGGATGTGTGTCAAGGTTAGCCTCCCCTCCTCCATCGTTTCACTTCCAGCCCTCCTCCCCCCTTTCTGCTCCCCCGACGATGGGAATCCCATTGAATACAGTCAATATGATTTACCGCCCTCCCTCCTTCTCCACATTTCAACAAAACCAGCTTCCCTTTCTCCATTAATGGATTAATCAGCTCCTTCTTTTTTCTTCTTCTTCTCCCTCAGTCAGCGTGGAGAGAGAGGGGGGGGGGGGCAAGGAAGAAGGTCAAGCCCCGAGAGGGAGAGGAAGAGAGGAAAAGGCTTCATTCGGCATTCAGGTCGTATCAGAGGAGGCAGAAAGGCTGGATGCCATCACTAATCAACACAAACTAGAGCTGCAGTGATTAGCCCATTTATTGATTTTGTGCTACATTTACATGTATGGAAAGCGCTATATAAATAAAGTGTATGACTTTTGTTTTATCTCTTACAATCCTAATTAATCTACTACTTTCACTTAATATGTTTAACCTATGTTTCCTATTTTTCTGTGTCCACTTTTCTTGACCCTGATCACAAGACTCTTCAGAATCAGAATTACAGCGCAGCTGTAAATGTGCGGAATATTGAAGTTCAATGACCCCCGGGCATAGTTACGTTCAAAAACATCCCGTAGGCAGAAACACGAGCCAAAAATGAAACTTGTTTTGGACTTGTGTTTCTGCCTACGGGACGTTCTGAACGTAAGCATGTCCGGGAGTCAATCCAACAACCGGTTATCTAATTGATTGAGAGAGCATAAGGAGTTTGAGTGACCTTATATGGACATGTCGGTTGCTGGCATGTCCAATTGATTGATTGGTTGGAGGCGCGTTTGCGAGTCTGCCTTCTGCCTTGGCGGCCCCTCTCCAAAAGAGCAGGCAGAGCGACAGACAACCGGGCACTTTGGCCGCCGGCAGCAGACTTCGCTGATACCGCTGTTCTTATAGGTAGGGACATAAACCGCTCCGCTCTGAAAACCCATCATGAGTTGCAGCCCTAATTTAAACTGGTGCAAAAAGACCTCAATCAACACTTAAAAAAAAAAAGTTTTATTTTGATTTTTGTCAGTTGATTTGCAGCTGAGTTGATTTACTTTATCAATTTGTACAATAACGCACATTTAAAGTATCTGTACGTGTTTATGAGAGACTTTTTCAGGGCAGTTCGTTCACAAATGGATCCTATTTTGCAAGTATCCTCTTTCTTGTCTATAAATGACCACTTTCTGCTGCTGTTATGATTGTGCTGATGATGATGATGGCTTCTAGCTGGAGCTATCTGTGAGCGCCGGTGTTTTGGTTCTTTGTTGTAGCTGTCACCTTTTCAATAAACCCCCTCTTTAAAAAAAAAAACCTTCCCTGCTCAACCTGCGTCTCTTTCTAGTCGTGCAGCCGGCGTTATTAAACCATGACGGGGGGGGGGTTACAGAGGGGGCTGACGGACGGGGGTGTTCGTGACCCCGTGAGCTCGTTGAACCACATCATCGTGTGTCACATCTACAAAGCTACAGAACACCGCTAGATAACAAAGCCTTTATACATAGAACACACACCGAACATGAGGTCCTGGAAAGCCACAGTGGAGCTGCAGGTGAACTGCTTGATGTTGCGGAGGACATTGTGCAGAAACATTAGTCATTAGTCTATATCCACGACGTTTCATTTCCGGGATTGCTCCGGTGTAGAGTGCGGATCGGGCCGCAGCCCGGCCCTCGTCCAACTGAGCAGTAACCGAGCCCGGCATGAGCCCGACAGGCATTAATATATTTATGTCCGAGCCTGACCCGAGCCCGTTTTTTTCTCATAATAATGACACATGTACGTTTGTAGGAAGGCATTCGTAATGTCAACAGATGAGCGCATCAGCGCACACGGGGCAACAAGCGCACGTTAACACAGGCGCGCACAAGAGGCCCAATAATAAGCTGTTTTAAAATGAAAATGTTCAATGCCTTATTGCGCTGACGTGGCCCAACCCGAACATCATTTCTAAATATCTGTCCGAATTGGCCCGGCCCGTCGGATACCGCCGGGTCCCAACGGGTCCCAACGAGCTCGGTTCAGGTATCCATGCTCTACTCCGGTGCCGCCTGAAATTCTGCCGGATGTCCGTCCCCCTCCTCTGTCTCTGTGTTGGCGTTCTAACCTCCGGCTGATTTGTGAGGACTATTGTTAACTGCTCCTCAGATCTCTGCAGGGTAAATCCAGACAGCTAGCTAGACTATCTGTCCAATCTGAGTTTTCTGTTGCACAACTAAAACTACTTTTGAATGTCCACACGTTCCACCAAAACAAGTTCCTTCCCGAGACTATTTAGCAGCGGATCCGTTGCTCTGTCAAGCGCTTAGCGCCGCCCAAGACGATTGTGATTGGGTTAAAGAAATACCAATAAACCACAGAACGTTTTTCTCCCATCTAGGAATGCCATGTGGACTAGCCAGACCTTCCTCCGCAGCGCTGTGGAGGAAGGTCTGGCAATGCGAGACTAGGCTGTCAGTGAATGAAGCACCTTTTCAATCTTTTTAATCCTATAATACCTCCACCCCACTGATGACCTCTCATCACATCTGGCCCGTACTCTCAGATTGTTTCATTTGAATTATTCCAAAGAATCAGAAGAAGTCAAACTTGGGGCGACCTCTAGCTCACACCGTAGAGTCCTTGGCAGAGGCTGCAGGTTTAAAATCCGAACAGCGACGCTTTGCCTTTGCATGTCATCCTCTCCCCTTTTCTTAGCTGTCTACAATTACAAAAAGCCCTCAAATAATAATCTCTAATAAAACAAAGAAGTCAAACTCTCCACTTTTTAACAAGGATAAAACTAGAATAACCGCCTCGACCGACCAGTCAAGTTGCAGTTTACCTCCACGCCTGTCCGGACACATACGGTATAACATACGTATTGACGACTTCGAAGGAATTTAATAAAAGGTATAAAGTGCTTGGTTTGGTGGAAAGTTAGTTTTACAAGGCTTAACCAGTGATTAACACGCAGTTAGACACCCCCCCCTAGCCCTGATTGGTGCATCTGAACAGGGAGCGGTGGCTTTTTGCAAATCGCACTACAGGCTGTAGGTGGAGCCAGAGGAGCAGGATTTTTTTTTTTAAATGACCTGCTTCATGTAGTTCTACTGGAACATAGGGTCAGTTTCAGCAGATATGACAGAAAGTTAGTTTTATAAGGCTTACCTACTGCACCTTTAAGAGGCACTCCAACCACGAGATATTAGGGAATTACTTTTGCCTCATCAGAGATTTAGGCTCGCTGAACACGAAGTCACTTATTCTGTAATTTAAACCTTTAAAGAAAAGCCCATCGGCCGTACATTCAGCCTATACATCTGGCTGACAGCCAATCCTACCGCCCGTCCTAACGCACGCCGCACAAGACTTTGGCAGAGGATGGCGAGCTCTGTAAAGTCTTTTTGACAGCTCTCAGGCCGGTTTAATGGCTGCCTCGCTGCCATCAGAGGGGAATCTTGTCGTGACGAGAGAATGGCAAAACTTCCAGCTCTTCACTTTAATGAGTTCAGTTTTTATGTAACTCACAGGATTGAGGGGGAAGCAGCAGCACAGTAATTAACCCACTGGAGAGAAAAAAAAAAAAAAAAAAAAAAAAAAAAAGAGAAGGAGTGAGAGAGAAAAAAAAAAAAAAAAAAACATGGGGAAAGATCCTCATCTGAGTAGGATGAGAAGATGATAAAAAAAGAGAGGAAAAGGGAGCTTCACGGCTTGTTCAGCCCCATGATGAAAGGAGAAGAAAGGAGAGGAGGAGGAGAGACACTTCTGACAATACAGAAAAGTGGTGTTGATGCCAAGAGGTTTCAGCCTAACTCCCAATCCCGTGACGCAACCCTTCCTCTCTATTACAGTCAAACCTACTCGTCTTCTGTGCTTTAACTCGGAGAAAGAGCCGACTTCTATCTCACAGAGATTCACCGGGAACCACTTTCATCAGCTGGATGTTAAAATGGAAGAGGCAACGAGGGTGAGTGCCTTGCTCAAAGTCCAGCCGACAAAGAGATTGAATGAAATCCTTGTTTCGAACGATTAAAAGAAATATATATACATATATAACAAAAGAAAATGTCAACATAACACTCGTTTGAAAAGGGATAGGTAGAAGCTCTAGGCTTATCAGGTCCTCCCCCCCAGTCTTTACCACATCTAAATTCCAGTCAAACAAGTAAGTAAGTAAGTAAGTAAGTAAGTAAAATTTATTTATAAAACGCTTTTCACAGATAAAATCACAAAGTGCTGTACAAAAGAATAGGTAACACAAACAATATAAAATGTATATACATATGTAAAATTACATATGTACATAGAAAACAAAACAAGAGAAAACAAACTATTTTATTTATAATTATCTATATTATTTTAAATAATAGAACAATACTACTCCAATTTACATCCTGCTTTATCTAGATATTAAGATAGATAAGAAGAACAAACAGAAACAAAATCAAGCGGCAGTAACATCAGTGTAACTCTCTCTCCCCACTTCTGTACTTCTTTTTAAAAAATAAAAAAAGATCTTTTGTATTTTATTTTTTAAATTACAACATGTTTACACTTTGTTTGGTCGATTCATTCAGATTATTCCACAAGAGCAACCCCACAAATTAAAATACACATACTTTTACACTTTGTCCGACCATCCTGTTTTTAAATTTAAAACCCCTTTCAAGTTATGACCCCCCCATCACTCTATCTGCAAACAGCAGTTATAAGTTTCCAGGCAGCGGTTTATTTTTTACTTCTTAAAAATGTCTCTGGCGGACAGAGAATTTTTAAACCAGCTGCCTTGTCATTTACAAGCCAGTCATTTAGACAGTACATTACTTCCAAACAGGGAGTTAACAACATCTGGCAGCCAAATCCAAATCCAGCTTCAGAAGAAGCACACCATGATGCTGTAACAGTTAACAAGCTGTTTTTTTCCAAGTCTCTCAGGAAGCTGCTGATTTCCATTTCCTTCACTACACTATTAAAATCTACTTTTCTGTTGCATAATGAAACAAATAGAAACAAACTGCTGCCTGGAAGGCAGACAAAACATATTTCAAAGCGTAAAACACCGCAGAACTCCTTGTAAAAATGTTGAGTAATGTAACCTCTACATCGTTATTCCTAAATGAGCTAAAACATCCAGAAACGCTGGTATTTTTATTGTTTTAAATCAAGCAGACTTTGTTGACTTGTTCTGTGGCAGAATGTTAATGTTTGTTTATTGCAGCGGTGGGGACAAAAAAATTTAAATTACATACTTTCACAAAAAACGTTCACATAGGTTGTCTGTTCCACTAGAAATTACGACCTATGTTAATGTTTCTAGTGGCGGCGCCCTCTAGTGGCCGTAGCAGTTATGACGGAGAAACATTTCTGTGTAAGGATGCAGGTTGGGGTGGATGGGTGAAACAAACACAGGGCTTTGACCCAAGACACCGGGGTTCATGTCCCGTTTGAAATAGACAAACACATTCATTCAGAGGTGTGTTTTGGGCGTAACATGCACTCAACCAATCAGAGATCATCTCCCATTCCCTTTAAAAGCCAGGCGTGTTTGGACCTTGGAGCATTGCTGTTATGATGGAGGATTTGCACCGTAATATTTTTATTTGTAATCTTCTGCATGTGTGTGTGCTGCTGTGTGTGTGTGTGTGTGTGTGTGTGTGTGTGTGTGTGTTTTGTGTGTGTGTGTGTGTGTGTGTGCTGCTGTCTCGTCCCTGTGTGTGTAACAAGCATAGTGTGCGTGCGCTGTGCACGAGCCTAGGAGCATTTTACTAATGCTCTGTTAAAATAACAATGAAATGCTGTGTTATTGACTTTAGACCAGGTTTTTGTTGGTCAATGGTGAGATCACTTCCTGCTGCCTCAAGATAGCAATACTCCCAGAATGCACCTGAACACACCTCCCTGTAAGACCAGCACGCACGCAGGATGCACCTGAACACACCACCCTGTAAGACCAGCACACCCAGAATGCACCTGAACACACCACCCTGTAAGACCAGCACGCCCCAGAATGCACCTGAACACACACCGCCTCCCAAACACACCCCCTGTAAGACCAGCACGCCCAGAATGCACCTGAACACAACTCCTGTATAAAAACCAGCGCGCCCAGAATGCACCTGAACACCCCCCTCTACACCTCCCTCACCCTAAAGACCAGAACGCCCCCGAATGCACACCCTCCATGTACCCCCTGTAAGACCAGCACGCCCAGAATGCACCTGAACACACCCCCCTGTAAGACCAGGACGCCAGAAAGCACCAGCACCCACACTTGCCCTGTAACACGACCACACGCCCAGAATGCACCGCACACACACCTGTAAGACCAGCACGCACACACACACACACACACACACACACACACACACACAAGCACACACACACATCACTACACACCTCCCTGTAACCGCATTCTGACACCTGTAATATCGCAATATGACACAAGTGTTGTCTTTTCCTGGTGTTAAAGGCTGCATTACAGTAAAGTGATGTTATTCTCTTAACTTACAGACTTACTAACTGTTTTATTATTTACTTTTACCCACTTAGTCATTGTATCCACATCACTGAGGATTATTTTTTCGAAACTCTCATTCTGTTAATATTTTTGTGAAAGCACCAATATTCAACCCTACATCGCTGCAATATCAATATCAATGTATTCGGTCCTAACCCACATGCCACCACACTATTGTGTGTGGTATGTGGTATATGTGGTATTAGATTTTTTTTTTCCACACAGCCCAGCTCTAGCTCCAGTGTATCCATGAGAGCATTTCCCACTGAGCAGCATGATTAACCACCAGCAGCTGGCTGCGGGCCGCAGCGGGCTGCAGTGTACAGCGTGAGCCTATGCTGCCGACACAAGGCTCGTTTAATGAGAGCCAAGACGTCACACAGGGGAGGAACTGGCACGGTTGTCTGGTTCAATCCCGAGTGGAAACCTTCCTTCCACAAACAGGTAGACACGTTCTGTTCCTCTGCTCAGCAGGACGCCGCGCCGAATTCGACAACACTAATGACTTGGCTTCATACCTCCCTTGGCGGCGTTCATTTGCTGACGCGGAACCGGCTGTTTTTCCACACGCTTGAATTTTCATTTTCATTACAGCTTCAAATCTTCTGAATAATTCTCCGTCCAGTTGTGGAGCCGCTGGTAATTATTTCCAGCACGGCCTCTTCCAATTCCAACACACTAACAGCCAATTACATTTCAATTACCCTTGATGCTAATTCTGTACTGCAATATCCACGAACAATGGAACTCATTTTGGGCTCTTTTTCTGTCCCAATGATTTTATAGAGCTTCCATCATGTGTGAGAAAATGGCCACAGACCCCAGACCAGTAAATAAAAGCTGAAAAACAACAAAGGAGGACTGAGGTTTTCCTCCTAGATGTTCAAATACATAGGACTAAAAACACTAGTTTAGTCAGATTTCAGTGATATTCATGAAGCGTCCTACAGTTTCTTTCAGCAAGGAGAAAGATTACTTCTTCGAGAGAGAGAGAAAGAGAGTGTGACATCTCTGTTTAACAGCCGCAAGCTAGAAATTATGATCACGTATTGTAGGGAGTATTAGACGACAAGGTTAGAAATTGAAATGCATAAATCCACGTCTGAATGCAGGCCTGGACATTTATTTCAAACATCTTGTGAGACGCAAAAATTAAGTAGATATTTAACAAAGCATTCACGCAGAACCTCACCCACAGTAAGAATAAAAAAGACCAAATTTTAGTTATAGAAACTGAGGGGGTTTTGCCAATACCACAAACACAGAGACACACACACACACACACACACACACACACACAAGGTTTGTGGCACTATCTTTGTGGGGAGCCGGCATTGACATAATGCATTCCCTAGCCCCTTACCCTAACCTTAACCATCACAACTAAATGCCTAACCTTAACCCTTACCCTAACCTTAACCATCACCACTAAATGCCTAACCTTAACCCTTACCCTAACCTTAACCATCACTACTAAATGCCTAACCTTAACCCTTACCCTAACCTTAACCATCACCACTAAATGCCTAACCTTAACCCTTACCCTTACCCTAACCATAACCTAATTCTATCCCTAATCCTAAAACCAAGTCTTAACCCTCAAACAGCCCTTAAAACAGCATTTTGGCCCCACAAAGATGTCGGGACCCCACAAGTATACTGGACTCCCGGTTTTTTGACCCCACGAATATAGTTAAACAAGCCCACACACACACACACACACACACACACACACACACACACACACACACAGCTCCTGTCATTTCAATCTCAACTTAAATTAAGGTTCTTGACCCTGCTTTTATTAGTGTCATAGCTCTGGCTGAGAAAAAAAAAGATGTGTATCACCGTCGGCAACACGACCAGCACATATCACAGAGATTCCCTGAGAGGGTGGAGAGATAACCTACTGACTGACAGACAGAAAAAGGGGAGAACAGGTAACGCTTTCCTGCACGTCTTCCCCCTGTCCTTTCATATCTCAGCGGTCCTATCCATTAAAGGCAGAAATGCCCAAAAATTACATTAGTTGGTTGTTCTCTAAAATGTCAGAAAATGGTGAAAAATGTGGATCAGTGTTTCCCAAAAAAGCCCACGATGACGTCCTCAAATGTCTTGTTTTGTCCACAACTCAAAGATATTCAATTTACTGTCCCAGAGGAGAGAAGAAACTAGAAAATATTCACACCTAACAAGCTGACGTCAGAGAATTTTAACTTTCTTTTCATAAAAAAAATTACTCAAATCGATGAATGGATTATCAAATTAGTTGGCGATTAATTCAATAGTTGACAACTAATCTAAGCTCCACAGGAGTTCATTTAATCATAAACAGGACAAGTTATAACTGTACTTAAAACGTGTTAAACATAAATCCATGCACTCAGTTGACATGTAACCCCAGTTTTTGGTGAAATATTCAGCCCTGCAGCAGAGCTTTCAATGCCTCAAGTCGGAGCTTAATAATTAGTTTCTGACTGCTTTGTCACCTTCTCCAGAGAGCTCGGTTCTCTCCCCAGCTCTGGGTCTCTCTCTCTCTCTCTCTCTATACATACATATATATCTGGCTCTCTCTATCACACTGATAACTCGACATTTACGGCGCAAATTAATTTCCAACATGACTCCAACCTGACTCGACTCGCCCGTCAGGCCGCGGCTGTTAATGAGCCCAGATGTCTCGCTCACAAAAGCACGGCAATTGCTAATATAGCTACAGTGCAACACAAGAGCTACCTCTGCCTCCCCCTGCCCCTCCACCCCCCCACGAACGATACACACAGCACGCAGGAACACGGGATGATGACGCTGAGCACTGCGGCTCTGGGAGCAGTGCTTCGGGCCTCGCTGGAGGCTGCAGGAGACATGCTGAATCTCATCAGGCGTTTTTAACCGGGCACAGCTCATGAAATGCAATAAAATCACTTTCATTGCCGCCTGTGTAGTCAGTCAGAAATGAAGAAATGAAATAGTATTACAAGACCCTAGGTATGTTGCATAAAGAGGCTCTGTGATTCGTTTTTTTTTTTTCTTCCCATCATGAAGAAAAGTCTGATCCATCTGAATTATTTAAGTACTTCATGAGAAAATAATTTTTCCACAAGTCATGTCTGCTTCACTGAGCAGTATGTTTCATAAGAATGTGTATCTTTTTGGTTAATGCTCATCGTTTTTTGAGGTTTGACATATACTGTGCATGTAGCCTGATTCTTCTAAAAGTAGTGAGCCTGTTTAAAGTGATTTACAACCAGATTTGTTTTTTAATGTTAGGGTTGGGCCATGTACACTAATTTCTCAGGATTAGTCCGGATCCATGGAAGTACATTTCCAGGATAATTAAGACATCCAGCACGTGGCTCATGCACCAGATGTCCTTCATCTTCCTCTCTCTGGGTGTTGCCGTTCTCAAACTCCGTTCTCTTCGAGCTACACGCTGAAAACGTCAAGTTTTGAAGAAGATTTGGACGATGCAACAAGGCAGGTCTGCTCGGTTCATATTGGGAATGATTGTAAAGATTTACAAAGAATACGTTTAGGTCGTTTCCTCTCTAACTGGGAGGTTTTGGGACCGATTGGTGGAGATTGCTGTGGACCAAGTACACACGGAGATACACTGGTAAGAGCCAATGAGGTGTAACCATCTATCAGCTGATTTAAATAGCTCACGGTACTGGATTGTGTCAACAGTTCACTTCATGTAATATTGTATGTGGTGTTTTCTTTTGCGGGGTGCAAATGTTCCACCAGAACAAGTTCCTTCCTGAGACTATTTAGCAGAGCCGCCGTCGCTGCGTCTGGAGCTTAGAAAACCGGATGTTTACAGGCCACGTATACTTTTCTTTGCCTTTATACCAACTTCCTCAGACACAAAAGGGCCCCACAAAGAGGATCAGCTTCCCAGTTCCCTCCCAGTATCTGGACGTGTTTGACTCACTGAGCAGTTCAGTGCCAGCAGCTTTGTGGCTCAGTTAGCTGACTTGGCATCCTGCTGTTTTGACCCAAATACAAACCTACTGCCTGTCTGCCAGCCGCTCGCTCTGATTGGCTGCGAGACGACATGAGAGCGAAGAAGTAAGGGGAGGGGGTGGATAGAGGGATGTGTACAGTACTGACATGAAAAAGAATTTGGAAATGTTTGACTCAATATATCTGAAACTGTCTGCTGAATGACTTCCATGTTAAACATATCCGAGAGAAGATGCCCACATGTGTATTTGTTGATTTGTAGATCAAATATTTTTTTGTACAAATGCACGACTGTAACGTTACGAGTTTACTCCCCTAAAATCCCTCATTCCACCAGCGCGGAGAGCTTCCTGCTATGTTATGTTATGTTACAGACGTAGAGCGGGAAGAAAGTAAAAAGCCAGCGATTCCCAGTTGGTGTCACGGCTCAGACTTCGTTTGAATTCTGTCGGACCGCATTAACTAAACATGTTTAACATGGGATGAAAAAAAAACAACCAAAAAATATTTCCATCCAGCCACACGTCTGCTCTGCCGCCGGAGGATTTCTGACAATAAGCTTTTGGAAATCTGTCTGCAACAGACCTGAAGAAATCACACTTTTGCTTATTTCCCAAAAGTATCAGCCTCCTGAAAAGCTGCTCCTTCGTGTACTCTGACATGATTTTTCAAAAAGGCGTTTAAATTAGTACTGAAATATAACGGGTAGAGACAGCTGGAATTGGTTTTGCGATGCTTTCACCAGAGATGGCGTCCCCAAATGTCTTGTTTTGTCCACAACTCAAAAATATTCAGTTTACTGTCACAGAGGAGAGAAGACACTAGAACAATATTCACATTTAAAGGTGCAGTAGGTAAGCCTTATAAAACTAACTTTCTGTCATATTTGCTGAATCTGACCCTATGTTCCAGTAGAACTACATGAAGCAGGTCATTTATTTAAAAATAAATATCCAGCTCCTCTGGCTCCACCTACAGCATGTAGTGTGATTTGCAAAAATCCACCGCCTCCGGGATGCACCAAAGAAGGGGGGGGGTCTTTTGTGTTTGGGTTGGGGGGAGAAGGGGGGGGGGGGGTGATTTTTTTTAATTACTGCTCATGCACACGCATTCATTCTCCCTTGTGGGGGGGGGGCTTAGGAGACCGTTTTGGGCTTTAGCGGAAAGGGGGGAGGGACTGAGAAGTTGTCTATGTTCATATTCTTTGGCTAAGTCCTGGATCTTCACAATCCTACCTACAGCACCTTTAAGAAGCTGACATCAGAGAATTTTCACCTATTTTTCCCACAAAGAACTGACTCAAACTGATTAATCGATTATCTAACTAGTTGGCGAAGTTATCACAAAGGATAACTTGCACAGGAGACTGAAAGGCCAAAGAAATGATGAAGCCAAAATTTCATATAGTTGACTGTCTGGTCACTGAATAACAGTGAAAAACAGTCCTTCTGCTACAACATAGCACTCATTTTGGCAGGTAAACTTCATTCTTTACTGGAAATATTTCTAGATTTATGCCTAAAAATACATTTTGGACAAGTGCAAAATCCTGTCACATCTCCTTTCAGACACATCCTGCATGTACAGACATGCGATTAATTTACCAACCTGAATCCATTAACAGATTTATTGTCAACTATTAAATTAATCGCCAACTATTTTCATGATCACTTTGAGTCCCTTTTTGTGTGAAAACATTCTCTGATTCCAGCTTGTGTTAAATGTTAATATTGTTCTAGTGTCTTCTCTCCTGTGACAGGAAACTGAATATCTTTGAGTTGGGGACAAAACGAGACATTTGAGGACGTCATCTTGGGCTTTTTGGACAGCTCTGATCCACATTATTCACAATTTTCTGACATTTTATAGACCAAACAACTCCAGTAATCCAGAAGATAACCAACAGATCAATCGACAATGAGAATAATCATTAGTTGCAGCCCTAGCTGGAAGTCTTCATATGTAGCATTACAGGAACTTAAAATCCTGGGTTTGTTTGTGATGTTGCATTGTGTATTGTGACAGTTACCAACAACCTCTCATGGTGCAACACACACAAACACACACACACACACACACACACACACACACACACACACACACACACACACACACACACACACACACACACACACACACACACACACACAGCTCCCCAAGGCCACAGACCTGCTCAGTCCAACAGCTGCTCTGAGTCCAGTATTCAGCTGTGTGTTTGTGTGTGTGTGTGTGTGTGTGTGTGTGTGTGTCTATGTGTGTGTGTGTGTGTACCAACATGGTGTCAATGACAATGAACTGACTATCAACCCCCCCCCCCCCTCTCCCTTTCTATTAAACACACACAGCACGACAGCATGTTCAGGCGAAGCTGACAAAGAAGTGTCGATCGATATGACACTTGAGCATGCATGTACACACACACACACAGACACACACACACAGACACACACACACACACACACAGACACACACACACACACACACACACACACACACACACACACAGACACACACACACACACACACACACACGAGCCAGGATCAGTAACGGAGCTCCCAGTTTCCGGCCCGGTGGCGGCAGAGAGGATCCATCCTGCTCTGAGGGAGGATGTAAGTGGAGACGAGCGACTGAGCATCTCCGGTGAGAATATTCACACCTTAACTGACCCCACGTACAACGTAATGCTTCATGTAGATTTATTTATGATATTAACATACAATCAAAAGTAGAGTTGTTCCGATACAAGCATCGGAAAAGCCTCCGATACTGCCTAAAATGCTGGTATCTGTATCAGCGATTACGCGGGTCTATTCAATGATCCAATATCCTTTAAAGTAGTGTCACCTGGATAAAACAGCCGTTTGCTAAGGTTAGCTCTAAATAACGTTATTATACCATAACGCTGTTATTTCTAGGGCTCTAAGGGACATTTGAGGAAGTCATCTTGGGCTTTGGGAAACACTGATCCACATTTTTCACTATTTTCTGACATTTTAGAGACCAAACAACTCATCCAGTCCTCAATTCTAACGCTCCCATGATTTTGTCGACTTATCGACTAAAAGGGGACAACCGTAGTTGTCTCTCCTCTCTTATTAGCAAAGAGCAACCCACTCAACACTCAGCTAGCAGCTTCTCAGTTTAACAAAAGGAAACTTCTGATAAAACCAAAGTATCTTCCTCGCAGTCTCTCTACTCAACCTGCCTTTCCTTCTTTGGTGGTTTTTCTTTTTTACATTTCTGTGTGCATTAAGGAATAAAAAAAAAGCAGCATGCACACATTCACATGCACATCGAGCTGTATGTTAATGCAAACAATATGCATGCTCTGGAGGCAGATCACTTCCCATTCAGCCGTGCACACACATGGCTTCCTGTTCCTCTGTTAGTCTTTCTGCCCGAGGCTGCAGAGGTGATTCCTCTCTCTTCCTCTCTCTTCCTCTCTCACTCCTTCCATGATGTCTTCAGAGACACTAAGACTATTTTTAGCTCCCTCTTTCATACGCACTCGCCCTCCTCTTGACGGATCACCCTTTTCAAACACTCAGCCAATGCTCGGGCTGAGTCTTTCATACATATCCTTCCCATCATCACATTTTCCCCTTCACCTCTTTGGTTTTCTGTCCCTTTTTTTGTGAGACAAAAGCTAAACCTCCCCTTCTTTTCCTCCCACCTTCACAGCCGTGGTGATGTCTTTCATCGTTTTGCTGAACAAGACGGTGACATTTTGTGGAAGACTTAACAGAGCAAATTTGTCAAGGTCGACACGAGCGATTCACCTAAGGGTGTGTGGGTCCAGGCTGTTTCTCATGAACCTTTTCTATATGTGGCTATGCAAAGTAAAGCACTGTAATTTGTATGTATTGCACGTATTTCTGACTGCATGCACCACACGGATTGCTTCTGTGGACTGTGTAGGGAGGGGTGGATGTTTGGGTCATTAAACACAGCGTTCATGTCCCAAAGAAGCAAAGGTGCAAACACAAGACTTTCACCCAGGAAACGGGTGTTCATGTCCCGGGAGTACTACTGAAGGGGTACTAGGGGTGGGAATCACCAGAGGCCTTACGATATGATATCATCACGATACTTATGTCACGATAATATATTATTGCGATTTCAAACAAATTACAATGTTCTGCGATATATTGCAATTTATTACCTTTTTTCCAACTTCAAATTTTTCCCAATTTCAAATGATGTGCCCAAAAGGAAACTTTGTCAACATCCGTTTTATCTAAAAGGATACATTTCTTTGTTTGTTCATCTCACTTCAACTGTATGGCTGCAAAATCAGATTGTCAAGCAGACAGACTGACCAACACATAAAGAATAAAAGATCCATACTTGGCGTCTGTGTATCGATACAGTATTGCCACAGAAAATATTGCGGTACTATGCTGTATCGATTTTTTCCCAAACCCCTAAGGGTTACTACTGCTGTTTTAACCCAAAACACAATCTTTTTTCTAATCTTAACTAGTCGTTTTGGTGCCTAAACTTAACTAATAGCTCAGTTGGTAGAGTGGGGGCCCATATATAGAGTTTTACTCCTTGATGCAGCGGCTGCGGGTTCGACTCTGACCTGCGGCCCTTTGCTGCATGTCGTTCCCCCCTCTCTCTCTCCCCTTTCATTTCTTCAGCTGTCCTGTCATTAAAGGCCTAAAGGCAGTTACACACCAACCAGACGGCCACCGTCGGCAGAAAAGGCCGTCGGACTGATCAGTCTCCCTGAGTTGGTTCAAAAAGTGAACAGAACACATCGAAGACACAAGACGTAATACGTCTCCATAACAGCAGGCGGCGCTAGTCTGTATTATCGTCCAAAAAATTAAAACCGGCAGCTGATTGGACGAATGCGTCACGTGGGTTTGGTTTCTCCGGAAATTCAAAGCCAGACTGTCATGGCGGCTCGTTCAGAATACGATATCTCATATCGTACTAAAATAGTTCACCGAAACATGTTTCTGAAAACATTTTAAGAGAAAACTAGGCCGTGCAGTTGCTGAATCTGTATTCATTTCAGATCAACGAAGGTCAGTTTCAAAGATTTTCGTCAGATTTTGAGAGACTCTAGTCACGCTCATCCCGCTCGCCATTTCCGTGTGAGTCCCGACTGCCCTGCCGCCAACTGAACACGTCAGGTCGGCCAAAATGAACGCCGACGGCCCCCCAGACGGACGACGGCACGGGACACACCGAACAGACTCGAGTCACTGACCTCGCCAGACTGTCCAACGACCGATTATCGGTTAAGTGTGTCAGCGCCTTAAAAGTGCCCAAAAAAATTATCTTTAAACTTAACTGTGACGACCACTGAAACGACCGTCACCACACGGTGCTCTGTAGCCGGCTCACAGTCACCTTTCCTCAGTTAAATTTAACTGTAAAGTCACGTGACATTACCTAGGCTATCATACGAGTTGTTGCGCGTACGTTCTTGTAACAATTTCATACAAACTTGTTCATGAGAATGCCAAAGGTTTCAGCAACTGCCATGACAATATGTAAGTACATAACGTCTTATGTATGATTTAAACATCAGAGTTCCCTATACTGGAGTGTTTCTCAAATGGGGGTACATTATATACATGTTTACTCCAGCTGCTAGCTAACAGTAGGCTAACGTTACCTGCTGTCAAAGTGTAGTGTTAACTAGCTAACAGTAGGCTAACGTTACCTGCTGTCAAAGTGTAGTGTTAACTAGCTAACAGTAGGCTAACGTTACCTGCTGTCAAAGTGTAGTGTTAACTAGCTAACGGTAGGCTAACGTTACCTGCTGTCGAGTGTAGTGTTAACTAGCTAACGGTAGGCTAACGTTACCTGCTGTCGAGTGTAGTGTTAACTAGCTAACGGTAGGCTAACGTTACCTGCTGTCAGGTGTATTGTTAACTAGCATCCCGTGCGGCGATGTTTCAGTTCCCTCTAACATCCGTTTTCGGAGAATCAGAGAGTAGCTCAGGCATTTAAGTAGCACCTAAATAAGGCACCGAAATCCGCGTTGCTATTCGGTCCGGTAGATAACGTTAAGGCACCGTATTAGCCGCAACGAGTCGCCCGCCCCCCAAATAATAACTCTTCAGATCTACACGATTCACGTTGATGACATTTTCCCATTCAAAACCACGATTTTCGCCGAAAGGCGACTACTTTGCAGGTATGATTATTGAAAATAAGTTTGGGAATCACTGGTTTACAGGACAGCGCCCCAGACAGTTGGCCGGGATTTCATATCTTGCTCCGAGGAACAACGAGCAGAGCTTCGAGCCGGTGTGGCCGGTGTGATGGAAGATCCACTCTGCCGCCAAGATCTGCAGATTTCACTTTGTGAGAAAGAAGACGAAGAAAAAGATGATAAGAGGAGAGAGAGTTGTTTGTGACGAGCGGGTGTCTCCATGGTTCCTGTCTGGTGTCGTGAGGAATGTGCAGTTTGAGTCTGCGTGTAGGCGTCACCGCCAACGCCAGCGACCCCCGACACGCTGCAGCTCACAATGACACCACTGTCAGCAGGGCGTAAACAACCCAGCACAGCAGGAACGCCGTCAGCTCTCTCCATGTCACTGAACAGTAAATAGTGGCGTGTTGCATGTTTTTTAGGCAGGCCAGATCCCTATTTAAGATGAGGGAAGAAACTTGGGCTTCAAGCACCCAAAACGAATTACACTGTTCCTTTTTAATTCTGTGTCAATGTCAGAATTTAGCACCGATGCCTCGACTTTGCCTTTTTACAGTGTTCAGTAGTCATTCAGTTTTATGTAAACCTCACATTGCCTCTTCCTGACATTATATATTCGTCTCAGTGTTTCCTCTATGTTGATTTTGTAGTGGCGGCCTGCCATGGCAAAACAGACAGACCTGCCCCCACTGCTAAAAAGGATCCTAAAGGAAACACTGCGTATGGTATCCTACGAAATTAAGCGTCGCTGGCTGGTCACGTGACGACCGGTCACATGCTTTTTTAACAAGATTAGGGCAGCGTGAAATGCTGACCGTTTCAGGTGCCTTTGCTCGTTGAGTTTAGCCGACAAAAGGTGACTTTCAGTCGGGGTACGGAGTGCCGCGAGGTGTCGGTCTTTTCAGCTGCCGGTACGGTTAAGTTTAGCTGACAAAAAGTGAGCGTCATGGGCGCCAACAGCTCGGTTTAGGCTCCAAGATGTCTAATTAAGATGAGAAAAAGATTGGGGTTTGGATTAAAACACTCCCGGGACACAAACACACGTTTCCTGGGTGACAATCTGACAAACTGCTCCCTGGGATTAAAGCTCTGTGTTTTATGACCCAAACATCCCACCCCCCGCCCCGACCTCCTCCCTACACGGTCCACAGCATTGTCATACAGCAGCAGTCAATGTGGTGCTGACAGTAATAAATAGGTGGAACTAGGGATGCACCGAATCCAGATTTTTGGGGTTCGGCCGAATCCTGAATCCCCTGGTTGAGATTGTGCTGACTCCTCCTCCCATCCTCAGTCCATGAACCCAGTAAACACATGAATGAAGTAAACAGGGACTGTCCTTCCTTTGCCGTACCTGAAGTTGCTGCATTCTGGCTGCTGTCTGGAGATTCCTTCGTGCACAACTCGTATTCTTTCACATGTTTCAGACCAGATGTTGTAACAGCGGCCATGTTGTGTATAGTTTAGGGTCCTCGCCACCACCAGACCAATCAGCATTGAACAGATTGAACATGTAGCTGGACTTGAACGGCCTTCTTTTGACTGAAAGTACTGCCAAACAACAACTTGTTCTGCTCACCAGTTCCATTTTCACTTTCTCACAGCCTACTGCATTGAACGGTCGACAGTAGTGCTGCTCCCTCTTAGTCGGATTAGTCGACTAATCGGTGGTTTTGGTCTCAGTCAACTTAGATCTCTTTAGTCCATTAGTCATGTCTGATGCTGTTTTCATGCTGAATGACTTATTTCCAAGAAACGTACGAGCACATCTCTGGTAAACACAAGAATTAAAGTGGTGCTTTTGCATGACTCTTTGCGGAGAAACTCAGATTTACAGATCTGTCGATTAAATCAACTAATCGATTAGTCGATACAACTGAATGTTAGTCGACTAAGAATTTCTTCAATCGAGCACAGCCCTAGTCGGCAGAAACCCAACCCCGTCAAAAAGCCCAATATTCGGCCGAATCCGAAGCCGAATCCTGGATTCGGTGCATCCCTGGGTGGAACACAGAATCACAGAGCTTTACTTTTAGTAGCTATATGTACAAATGGTTCATGAGAAACAGCCTGACACCGAACTTACACCCACACCATCTCTCAGGAAGGATGAAAGCAGCAGCAGATTATTTTTTTTATTTCATCCTGTCTGCAGAGCAGGGCGGCCCTCACATGCACACGCTGTAAAGCAGAGTGGAATGGATGCCTGCTCTGCTAATTATGACCCCGTGGTCTCGGCATGCTCCGTGACCACAGGGCCAGGAAGCCGCGTTCCTAATTGGTCAGCTTTACGTAACAGAGAAGGCGAGCGAAAAGACCAATGACAAACCAGGGAAATTTTCTGGTGTGATATAACTTCCGCTGTGCGAGCATCAGAAGGTTTGGGAGCAAAGGGAAAGAAATCGAAGAGAATAAATGTGTAGAACAGAGGAAGGGGACAGTCGAAATGAGGACCCGTCTTCACTCGCTCGTGTCTGAGGACGCCCGATCGATGGTTATCTGATTGGTGGAGCGGAGAATGAGGAGAGGAGAGAAATGCTGTCACTTCCACTGAATAACCAGACATAACAGAGACAGATAGACAGACAGAGAAACAGAGAGAGAGAGAGGGAGAGAGGGAGGAGGGTGAGTACAGTGAAGGAAGGTTTAAAAGGAGGAATAGTTTGGTTGTAAAATGTGTTTATTTTTGTACCTGGAGAAGTCATAAAAACTGGAAGAAAATACAGAGTTATGACTCATTCTGGGCTGCTTTTTCTCTGCTAGACTGATAGAATGAGACCAAAGAACAGAGGAGGGGAGAGGGGGAAAGGAAAGAAGGCGAGGAGAGGAGAGGAAAGGAGGCTTCTGGTTTTTAAATTCCCTTTATTGCCATTTTTCTGAGAAACGTAAGTAACAAGAAAAGAAAATCCTGAATAAAATAAGAAGCACACAACAAAACCTGTCAAACTAATAAAAATGAGGGCGCCCGGTTAGCTCAGTTGGTAGAGCGGGCGCCCACGTATAGAGGTTAACTCCCTGCGGCCCTTTGCTGCGAGTCATTCCCCCTCTCTCTCCCCTTTCATGTCTTCATCTATCCTGTCTTAAAAATGCCCAAAACATAATCTTAAAAAAACAAACACTTTCTTTACAAAAATGAAAGGAAAGGAGGGGAGGAGAGGAAAGACAAATAAGGTGGGACAAGATAGGAGAGGAGAGGAAACAAAGAAAGGTAAAAAAAAAAGAAAAAGAGAAGAGAGTTGAGTAAATGACCGCAAAGAAAGAACGAGAAAGGGAAGGAAAAGAGAGAAAAAGAAAAGATATGAAAGAGAGGAAAGGGAAGGGTGGGAGGAGATGGCAGAAGAGAAAGGGAGAGGAAAGGGAGGAGATGTAAGACGTGAAGAAAAAAAGGAACAAGAGGAAAGTGAAAGAAAAGGAAGTGAAGGAGAGGAGGAGAGAGAGGGTAGAGGAGACAATATAGAGTCTATAAAGACATCAATCTTTAAACCTGACTTATGCAAAAACAGCTATTACGTTAAAAAATACACATAACTACAACAAAAACTGGTTCTCTGTTCCGTCACTGGCAGGTGAATGTGTGTGTGTGTGTGTGTGTGTGTGTGTGTGTGTGTAGTGATTGGGTCATGTGTAAATGTTATGGGAGAGAGAGGCATCTGTATACAGGGGGATGTATGACTGCTGCAGTACTTACCTATGTATTGTTTATTTTATTATTTTTTTAACATGATATACATTGTATGCTAATGCACTTTTTAACTTGAACTCTTAATGGATGGCTTGGCTGTAAAACTGAATTGCCCCTTGGGGACTAATAAAGTTATCTGAATCTGAAAAGAGAAAGAAATGTAAAACATAATGTGCCACATTACAGAGGCATTATTAGATCCAAATGTGTTCATAGCTACAGATAGATTACCAAAGCCCCGAGGTCCCACAACTCCACAGTTGAGACAATAAATGTCCCGATCGGGGTCTTAGGGTTGTCCCGCTTTATTACCTAAGACGCTGGCTCTAAGTACCTCTCTCACTGTGTCGAATTGTCATTTTAAGACCTTCCTTATTTCCGTGTTATACCTGCTTTATTCCTAAATGAACGCGTTAAATAATCACACAGAAAATGGACAAATAGACATTCTACATGATCATTTAATTCTAGGCTTTATGTTCAAAAGCTTTCAGCAGAGTAACAGCGTCTTAGTGAACTTAGTGATGTTGTTTTCAGAATAAAATAGGCAACTAACATATGTCATAATTTGGCATGTTTTTATGAAATAAAAGGGCAATTTGAAACTGTACGTTTTTTGCTGGTTTGTCTGCATGTTTTCATCACTCAATAAATATGACTAGTAGGGCTGCACGATATGAGGAAAATATCTAATTGCGATTATTTTGACTGATATTGCGATATGATTCACGATATTGGAGGGAATGATCATTTTTGTATCATTATTCTCATTTTCATTGAAAAAAATAAAATAAAATAATAATATATATATATATACACACACACACAAACACATACATATATATATATATAAATAAAAGAAAAAAGATGTGATTTTGTACCAAACAAAGATTGTTTTCTCTAGTCTGTAGGATAGGATTTTGTAGGCCCGGGACGTCTCTGCAGCACCACAATACTTCATTTTAGAATGGTTTGACACATATTTTGCCTTTAACAAATATTGCGCCCCCCCACCCTGCGATTTGGATATTGCACTAGTCCATATTGCGATTTCGATAAAATTGCGATTAATTGTGCAGCCCTAATGACTAGTTAGCTGTTGGCTTAACTTGAGTCCTCAATGTGCTTACATTCTGGTGAATCACCATAGACGGCAAATGCTGAGTCGCTTGCATAATGCCTCATTTTTCAGGACAGGAAGCTGATTTGTTGTTGCTGATGATGGTAAGAAAGGCCGTTTAGTTTCACGATTCAGCGCCAAAGATATGAGAAGATCAGTTCTAGAGATCTATTATAAACGTGTGATTTGACAGAAAGTGAGACGAGACTCCGATGAGAACAACAGACGGACACGAGTCCATGTGTCTTCTCTCAACATAAAAACATGGAGCAAGAGAATATAAAACACACACACACACACACACACACACACACACACACTTTCACCAGTGAATGCAATTTAATTACCTCACCCCCTCTCATTTCCTCTCTGCTCCCAGAGGAGAGAGTAAGATGAGAGTGATAGAAAGAAAAGGATAAGGGTAAGACACGAGCGCTGACAATGCTGCGAGGAGGAGGAGGAGGAGGAGGATAGTCCTCTTCTTTATTTAATCCCAATCAAGAGTTGGTAATAATAAAAGCCCGATCAGTAAGAGGGATCATCCTGTCTGAACTGACGGATACTAAGACACTAAAAAGAATGCGATAAAAAAGGGGAAAAGGAAGTGAAAAAGAGGGATTCTTCACACCCCTCCTGGATGGAAAGCCAGACCCCGACTTGGTGCAAAATATGTAAATACAGAGAGAATGAAGGGCTGGACGCACACACACACACACTCACACACACACACACACACACACACACACACATGCAAACACACACACAGACACACACTCACACACAAACACACACGCATCTATATTTATCGCCCTCCGAAGTCGAAAACAAATGACGAACACAATCACTGCCACTCAATTATTCCTTCATAAAAACTCCAAATCTAAACACACACCCTTTTTTTTTAGCAAAATTAGGGATGTCAGACCTAAGTAATTAAAACCTTTAATGTTTAAGATTGTCTTGTAAACAAACCACATGTGCAGCCCCGAACCAACAATGAATGACCTTCTTCCTCAGCGTCGTGAACACACACATCAGTGAGCCACACTGTTGCACTGGCTGACATGTTCATCATCACCATGAACACACACACACACACACACATAAACACACACACACACACACACACACACAGTCATTTCTTTTGACTCAACCCCACACACACACACACACACTCACACACACACACACACACACCGTCCTGCTGCCACAAACACTCACTGGAGCACCAGCTGTGGATTCTTCCGCCAATAAAAATAGTCCCCAACAAATGCGCGATCTCCTCCTGTAAAAAAAAGCACTGAGCCGAGAGCCACAGACAGGACGTGGCAGAATACTCAGAGATGGACTAACACATTCTGTCCGTCCTTTAACCCTTGTGTTGTCTAAATGTCTATATCAGAAATATGGGTTTCTTTTTAACGACCTCATTTTGATTACCCAAAAAATAACATGGATGATTCCATACAACGCGGTTCGCAAGTACAACAAAAATCTATACTTTCATTGAATTTTGTGTGTTTTGTTCAATGTTTTAGCGTTTGAAAAAAAATAATTTGAAACAGTATCTCGACTGAACGTTGACATACGACATGTGCCATTCTGTGATTATCCTTCCTTAAATATTTGTCTAAAAAAAAACATAAATTCTACTTTTTAACTCAAGAATAGGGTATAATTTCCTACAAATGAGGTTTATTGACCATGAATTCCAAAAAATAAGTGTAATTCTAGTGGTAATAAGTTGGTGTTACTGGTGTTTATACATGGTAGTGAAAAGAAGCGATAAAAGGGCCAAAAACATTGGAAAAAAAGAGACAAAAACGTCAGAAAAACGTGATTTTCAGTTTTGACCCGGGGAGGGCGATGCATGGTCGAATGGAAGCCAACACAAGGGTTAATGCTCGCACACGCCTTCAGTTTGGTTTCCTGCTGTGTGATTAACATGACCGCTTACCTGGAGGCTTTGATTTCAACCCAGGTTTGATAGTTCTGATGGAATAAAATGTCAAAAACTGGGTCAAGGCGCAGAAAGATGTCATGGAAATGTACAGACAGACAGACAGACAGACAGACAGACAGACAGACAGACAGACAGACAGACAGACAGAGGTATTCTGTAGCTTTAAAATGACATTAGTGGTTTTCCTTTTAAAAGTGACAATTCTGCCACCGGCGGGAACAAAGCATCCAGTCTGACGTGTGCAGCAGCTATGACATCATCCCCCCCTCTCCTCCTCCCTCCTCCTTTATTATCTAGTCCTAAAAAAAGAACTCCCCCCCTGCTCCCTCCTCTCTACAAATATGCCCATTAACAGCACTCGGGACACTGTGCGCTGCCATTCAGCCGCTTTGAAGAGGAACAAAGATCACGTTTTGGTCTGGCTGCAGAGCTGAATCGTCTGCTGCTGCTGTTTGTGACGGAGAACTGGAAGAGAAACGTCGACAGCACGATAATTAGTCACGGTAAAATGACAGAAAATCACGGTGATGCTTTCTTCTGAGTCTTTACCCCAAAAAAGCGCCCCACGCAAGTCGTTTGTTCAAGCAGCAATTCAACTCGTATTAGCGTTTCTAGTGGCGGCGCCATCTAGTGGCCGTAGTAGTTATGACGGGAGCAAAGCAGGAAGTAAGGTGACTTTAGGTGGTTTAATACCAGGGTCTCTCCTAAGTGGAATGCAGCCATCAGTAATGGTTTAATACCAGGACCTCTTCTAAGAGGAATGCAGCCATCAGTAATGGTTTAATACCAGGGTCTCTCCTAAGTGGAATGCAGCCATCATTAATGGTTTAATACCAGGGCCTCTCCTAAGTGGAATGCAGCCATCATTAATGGTTTAATACCAGGGTCTCTCCTAAGTGGAATGCAGCCATCATTAATGGTTTAATACCAGGGTCTCTCCTAAGTGGAATGCAGCCATCAGTAATGGTTTAATACCAGGGCCTCTCCTAAGTGGAATGCAGCCATCAGTAATGGTTTAATACCAGGGCCTCTCCTAAGTGGAATGCAGCCATCAGTAATGGTTTAATACCAGGGCCTCTCCTAAGTGGAATGCAGCCATCATTAATGGTTTAATACCAGGGTCTCTCCTAAGTGGAATGCAGCCATCATTAATGGTTTAATACCCGGGTCCCTCTTTAAGTGGAATGCAGCCATCATTAATGGTTTAATACCAGGGCCTCTCCTAAGTGGAATGCAGCCATCATTAATGGTTTAATACCAGGGCCTCTCCTAAGTGGAATGCAGCCATCATTAATGGTTTAATACCAGGGCCTCTCCTAAGTGGAATGCAGCCATCATTAATGGTTTAATACCAGGGCCTCTCCTAAGTGGAATGCAGCCAGCAGTAATGGTTTAATACCAGGACCTCTCCTAAGTGGAATGCAGCCATCATTAATGGTTTAATACCAGGGTCTCTCCTAAGTGGAATGCAGCCATCATTAATGGTTTAATACCAGGGTCTCTCCTAAGTGGAATGCAGCCAGCAGTAATGGTTTAATACCAGGGTCTCTCCTAAGTGGAATGCAGCCATCATTAATGGTTTAATACCAGGACCTCTCCTAAGTGGAATGCAGCCATCATTAATGGTTTAATACCAGGACCTCTCCTAAGTGGAATGCAGCCAGCAGTAATGGTTTAATACCAGGGTCTCTCCTAAGTGGAATGCAGCCATCATTAATGGTTTAATACCAGGACCTCTCCTAAGTGGAATGCAGCCATCATTAATGGTTTAATACCAGGGTCTCTCCTAAGTGGAATGCAGCCAGCAGTAATGGTTTAATACCAGGGTCTCTCCTAAGTGGAATGCAGCCAGCAGTAATGGTTCTGAATACACCTGTGCTTTGGGTACAATGACACGTCAACATGTCTGCTGTGTAAAAGGTCTATTTATGAAACCCTCCAGAGGGTCGTACTAGCGGGGAGGAACAAACGAGACATAAGGGTCTAAGCTCTCGATACATACGTGTTGATAAATATATAAAAGTTCCATAATGCTGTCATCCTGCAGGTGGAGCGGTGCGGGGTAAGAGGTTAAACATTTCTCTAGATCTGCTTTATTATTCCCTTAAAGATTCTGCTGTTTAAAATGAAATGTAACGAGACAATGTCACGAAATGTTGAGAAAGCATTCACATCAGATGCAGAAAACATGATTTTCCGCAAGAGCGAGTGTGAGGAATGGACGCACGCGGATGTTTAGTCACACATAGGAGATAATAACGATAACTGCTGTCTTATCACACACACCAATCAAACACAGGAGCAGGGAGACCAGTTTACCAATGAAATGACATTTACAGAAGCGATATTAAGAGATAGACATCGCTACATATTAGATTATGTGTTTGTGTATACTTCAGTGTGTGTGTGTGTGTGTGTGTGTGTGTGTGTGTGTGTGTATGTCTATGTCTACTAAAAACACTTCTATTCTGTGGGGGGAAAAGCTTTTAAAAGGTAAAAGGTCAGAGAGCTATTTTTCCTTTCTGCTAAATGTCTCAATCAAATTTTATCTCAAGACATGTGCAGAGAGCCTGACATTTAAGGCCCGTGTAGAAGCAGACAGCAGCTCTGCTCTGTGTGTTGGGGTGGGGGGGGGGGGCGTTTTATAGGACACTGTGGGAAGCTAATAAACACGGCAGGAACATGAGGAAACCACTCCGAATGCACCGCCGAGTGAAGATTTTGGTACATGCATACTAGCAGTGTTGGATGTGTAGTACTGAACTGTCGGCTGATTACATCATGGCATTGTTTATTGATTTGATTGATTATTTTTATGTCCTTTTTTCCATGTTTTTGTTGCACTTTTGATAAGAGGACACATCTGTTGTTTTGCTCAGTTTGTATAAATAAAGAAATATTTTTCAGATATTTCAGAGGAAGTCATATTGTGAATGGTAACGAATGGTGCGTTAAGTGTCTGGTTACATCCCTAGAGAATGTTGGCTTATAAAGACAAAGGTTGTGAATGGGGGATTCTGGGGGATTATATTTCAGGTTGTTTTGCTCACTTCATGAGGAAACAGCAGCTCACACAAAACACACTCCTGGCCCAATTACAGCTTAGACTGGGAGAATACAGCAAGAAGACCAGATGGTATACTGGCAGCCCCATCCCCCCAAAAAACACCACACACACACACACACACACACACACAAAGCTCCATATGTATACACACAATCCTCACTGTTGCTGTACTGATTGGCTTTAAAGCCCCAGTGTGTAACGTGTTTAGTTGTTCATTCTCAAAATCTGTGTTGCCCCGTTCACCAACTTGTCCTTTTTCATGAATATTTACCTCCACCATCAACTCCAAGTATTCCTATTGGCTGGAAATTTTACATTTGCGTTTGCATGAACTGGTGTAGACGCTCCATAATGATGCTCCATCTTGAAATACGTTAGCCGATAGGGGACATACCTGTGTGTGTGTGTGTGTGTGTGTGTGTGTGTGTGTGTGTGTGTGTGTGTGTGTGTGTGTGTGTGTGTGTGTGTGTGTGTGTGTGTGTGTGTGTGTGTGTGTGTGTGTGTGTGTGTGTGTGTGTGTGTGTGTGTGTGTGTGTGTGTAAGGGACATACAGGACATACTGTTCCACCTTTCATGTTTTCTCTGTCACATGATAAACTCACAGCTACTACTAATGCTGCTAATGGGTATCGTAGCTTCCCGCCCCCCGGCAAGTTAGAAGAAAGAAACATGGAGGACCACACGTACTCAAAATCACAATTTCAGGAACAGGAGTCTTCTTCTTCTTCTTCGTCCAGAAAAAGAAAAAGGAGATTGAAAAGAGCAAGAGGCATGAAGGCTACTGTAGCTGTAATACCTACTTTGAACTGCGTGGCGCGAGAGAGTTGATTGCGATATATGATCTCAACGCTAGATGGGAGAAATTCCCACACATTGGACCATTAAGAAAGTCTTCATTCTACTCAGGCTACATCTACACTACTACAATTTCATTTTTAAGCACCGTTTTGAGACAAAAACGATCCCCGTCCACACAAGTTTTAGCTCCAGTAGCAGTAACTAATCTGCGTCCATATAAACACGTCTGACAACACATATCACACGACTGTTCACATACACTGGGCATGTGCGTGCCGCTGTAAACGGGAAGTTAAAAATACAAAAAACACTCTACTGTTGTAGAGAAAGAACAACATTAGCTTGGAAAGAGGACAAGGTGGTTCCTGAAAACTGAAAGGTCTGTAAGCTACCTAACAGATAAGACTGACGGGCGTCTCCGTTTGTGCCCGTCCAGACTACAGAGCAACCCCAGAGTTTTCAAATCCAAACGGGGGCGGCAGTGTTTCCAAATGTCTCCGTTTTAGGGGCTCGGGAACACCGGAGTAGTGCGGAGGCAAGGCGTAAACGTAGCAAAATATATTTGTTTTTAAACCAAAAACTTGGTAATATAGATGTAGCCTCAGAGGCAGCTAATGGTGCTTGTATTGGGTACAGCTCACAACATTCATCTTAACCTACTTTCCAGCAATAATCTACATAAATACCAATCTCCAAGGAGAGGGATGGCAGGAGACAAATTACAGCCCCAAGGCTAAAGTGAAGTCTGTGTGTGTGTGCGTGTGTGTGTGTGCATGCATGTTTGTGTGTGTGTTTGTCTATTGCTTAAAGACAGGCTGATTTGGAGTTGTATGCTCCTGAGGCTCGCGGTAGATCAAAGAAATCCTGGCAGCGCGGCTTGCTACATGGGGAAGTTTTAATGCAGATGATTCTCTGGGTCGTCATTTAGACTCACGGCGCGCAGACACAAATCACTCCGGCCATTTCAAATTAGCAGTTAGCTCCCCCCAGGCCCCTTTGTCTGCAAAAAAAGCTGAAGGTTAGATAATAAGCAGTGAACGTGTTCCCAAATGCAGCAGAGGCTTTCTGCAGTCTGTGCTGGTTCAGCACCACGGACAGCTCCTCCTCCACTGCAGCCCAAGCTGCAGGTACACAACTCACAACGTTGCTAGTACGTACTAGGGCTGTCAGAAAAACGGTCAGAGAAGAAGAAAAGAAATTAATATTATTTGGAAAGTAAAAAACTAAAAATGTTCCCAATGAACACAATGTATTTCAGTTCATTCAAACACACTAGACACCGGCAGGAAGAGGGATTTCTAAACTGCACTTCCTGTCCTTGAAGACTCGAAAAATGTAGTAGTTTTGAAACTTTTTCAAACCGCGGTATACCTTGAAATCAGTAAGCAGCCCATGCCTAAAGGCATTCATGACTTGTGTATATTCAAATCATTATTACTCTGTTGTAGGGCAGTTGGAAAGAATTCCGAAAGTCGAATATAATTCGAATAGTAAAAAAAATCTATACTATTTGAATGCTGAAATGACTATTCAAATGTGATTATTGTTATAAATAGGTTGGCTAACGTTAGCTAATCTCCCTCTTCTCATGTCCTGTCTGATGAACAATAAGTTATGGGAGTGAGAAACACAAGGCGTTGTGAGCTAACGTTACGTACAGAGTAACATTAGTACAGGGGGAATGACAGTCTGCGGCTGGAAATCAGAAGAAGAATGGGAAATAGTTTCGACTTTAACATCGACATCCACCGAGCCTAAATGCTTATGTTATCAATAGTTAGCTCGTTCTGGTTTTCTAACTGCATCGCAAGTTATAGAAACTTAGCTGGGAGCTTCATGGAGACAGCTAAAGTTAACATTAGCTGCCCTACAGCTGTCAGAGTTAGCTTTCACTTCATATATTACCTTCTAACAGCTGTATTCTCAGTAACGTGACAATCTGCAAGAAACAAGTTGCTTATTAATCACTAAAATAGTAGTGACAGCACCGTTTGGATTAGTTATCAATGCTGTTAGCATCGTGGCTAACACTATTGTTACTTAGTTTATGACAAATAATTTCGGCTGTGCTTTCTAACATGATGTCAGTGTGCTAACCAAGCAGCGTTAGCCTTTACAACAGAGCCGCTTCACTACACTTGTTAGATAATTTTTCATTACAGAGTTCTGTGTTGATTTGTGTTTGTCGCTGTGTGCTCGTTGTGGAAAATAAGGTAAACAGAGAGCGGCGTGTCGGAAATACAATGCCCCGTGACATAGGTCCCCTTCAAGGCCAGGCTGATGTTGGAAGTCCCTCTAGTGGACAGAACGTGTAACAACAACCACAGGCTTATAGTATAAGCTTGAGTAGTATAGTATATATTTAACGGGGTGCATTTGACAAATTAAAATAACAAATCAAATTAAAATGGTATTAGAGACGAAGACTGAGAGCTCTACCTCTACTCTACTCTACTCTACTCTGAGAGCTCTACATATGGTGAAGATTGCAACATGACTTGTTTAGGACTCGGAACACAGAGTTGAGGTCAGGTTTTAGCAGCCCCAGCAGACCCGACAGAGACACAGAAGATGTCATGTTCAGACAGAGAACGCTCTTTAACAGAAGATGTCGAGGAGCTGAGCTGCTGTCTCTCCTCGTCTGAACCTCCTCCACCTGCCGGACCCTTCCCGTCTACGTCTTCCTCCTCATTCCCACACATCTGATCACTCAGGTGAAACACACGGCATTACTCATTTATAAATGTACACAACGGCTCTCCCGCTTCTTCTCATGCTGCACCGGACACTGTTGTTAGAGTAACATCACCGCAGAGACCTGCAGCAAAAAGAAGCCACGGCTGTTTACTGCCGATAAAGAGTCAATATGCTGGTTTACCCACACTGTCATCCTGATAGTGAGAGAAACCTCTTATGAAATATCAAATATCAGTCTGTGGTCTGATTTACTACTGTAGAGGTCTGTTTGTCTCTGACCGCAGCTACAGGCTGGAAACCTGATACATAAATGTGTATTTATTAATGTAGCAATCAGCTTTGACGGTCGATGGTAAATTAAATCAGAGTCTGTCAACCTTTTCTCACCCACGATCCATTTTTATATCCAGTTAGAACTCAACATGCCCATTTCCATTTCAATTGTCATGATTTCTGTAGACATTTGGTCACAAATTAACATTCTGACCTGATGATGGCGCTAGATAAAAAGTCACAGGATCACTATTTCATGGCAATCTAGCCACAAATGTCAACCTCATGGTGGTGCTACAGGGAACAAATTTAGGAGGATTTATCCTCTGGGGACCATGAACGTCTCTAGTAAATTATGTTCTATACAATAGATAAGGAGATATTTCAGTCTGGACTGAACAACTGATATACAAAGAGGGTTTCAGCAGGAAACCTGGCAAAAAGAAAGTCATATTAAACCTGGTCTCCTTGCACTCTTCTTCTTTCATACTGTATCTGTCTAAAGGCTACATAAAGCAAGGTTTATCCGGCTAAACTGTCTGTGTGTCTCAGTGTGTAATATGTGAAGCTGCTGAGTGAGCCGAAGAGCCGAGCCGCGAGTCTCTGCGGGCCGAGGCCAGACCTCCGCACGCCACCGAGCTGCAATCAAAGGCCTCCGCACGCCGCCGCTCGCAAGCCGTCAGACAGACTGCTGCCATCCAGTCCGAATACACACACACACACACATACACACACACACACCAGAAACACACACTGAAGGGGTTTCATCCATCAGTAGCAGCGATCATCAGTCCTCTGCTGACACAACTGGGCTCCTACTGACAAATATGACGTTCAACTGAACAAAACTGGGACACGGCCCCATGCGCTGCTAATCCCAGCTATGTTTGCGTGCTAAAAGTGGTGCTTTCATTATCAATATAGTTTATAAAAAAAAAAGCCCAAAGCTGGAGCCTTTTCCGTTTGTCTTTGGGGAATGAAATTGGCCCCGAGCCTCCCAAAATACATGACACTTTCATGTCTTTGTCTCCTCGTCAAATTTTCTAGAAGATAAATCCTTCTCCTGTTCTCTCCACGTTTCAATATACTGCACTTCCACAGTAGACACAAAGGGATTCCCCAAAGTCTGCTGGAATTGATGGAAAAGTGGAGCACGAGTTCATCCGTGGAGCGATGAGGGGGTTTATGAGGATGGGGGTTTTGGGAGCCGCTACAAACGAGCGGCATCTGTGTGTGCTGGTGGTGGTGGGGGTGGTTTAAGCTGTCATTGCTCTATATCCCTCCACAACTGGAACGACGGGTGGAAAGAAAATGTGGGATTTGTTGGGGGAGGAAAGTTGAGAGCGGGCTTGATCCCGCTCCAATCCTTTGAGCACATGCGTGAAAACCAAAGCCAATCCCCAAACAAACAACTCCACACAAAACCCCTCTGACCTCCATATTTGCTTCCCCATATACTGTACACGGCGTCAGTCATCAAATGTCTCCCCCCCCTCCCCCCGCAAAGGTGGGATCATGCACTCGGTAATCCCAGGAAAGTCTGGAGCAGAGCAGCAGGAGATAGGACTCTGGGATTGAGCAGTCTGTCTGAGACTGCTCGTGTCTTCAGGAATCCCAGCGTGGCACTATTTTCATTCAAAGACACACAAATCATAGAAGAATCAACTTTCTGGGACGTTCAGGGGACAGTTTGGAGTTCACTCACTCAGAAAATTACAATAATATGATCACATTTAGAGCTGCAAAGATTAATCGAGTAGTTCAGTTGTCACCAATTAAATTAAACTCCAACTATTTTGATAATTGGTTGGAGTCATTTTTTATTTAAAAAAAACAGGTCAAACTTCTCTGATGTCAGCTTGTTAAATGTGAATATGTTCTAGTTTCTTCTCTCCTCTGTGACAGTAAAACTGAATATCTTTGAGTTGGGGACAAAAAAAGACATTTTAGGACGTCATCTTGGGCTTTTGGGAGAAACACTACGGAAGCGTATTACATTCACCATAGAAAAAGTTTAGACACCTTATCTCGTAATATTGAGAAAATAACTCATAATTTTGAGAAAAGATGTCGTTATTACGAGATCCTGATCTCGTAATTTTGAGAAAAGATCTCATAACTATGAGTTCCTATCTCGTAATTTTTAGAATAGATCTCGTAATTATGAGATAATTTTAAACACCTGGAAGGCGGCATATCTATTGTCAGTAGGCCACGACTCAGTGATCAACTGTACCACCGAGAGGTAACATTCAATTCAGCTGGGTTAAGTTAGCGTGATACTTCTAATGTAACTTTATAGTATTAGTTAATGGACATCGGAACAACCGCAAAGTCCTGAGGTGCCTGCGCAAAGTCGACAAACAGATAACAATCCCATCTATAGCACTTAAAGACTTTAGCATCTCCCAATGTCTCAAACCCAAACCAAAATAAAAATAAAAAAAACGGAGTAAACTAAACAGGTGAGACGCAGGCCTATTTGCTTCCATGGCATCAGCTAGCCTGAAAGCTTCACACAAGAGAGCTGTTTTCTGTTGTGAAAATGCATTCATCTCATAATTACGAGGTCTTTTCTCAAAATTACGAGATAGGATCTCATATTTACGAGATATTTTCTCAAAATTACAAGATCTTTTGTCAATATTACAAGATAGGAACTCATAATTACAAGAGCTCTTCTCAAAATCACGAGATAGGCTGTCATAATTACGAGATCTTTTCTCAAAACGATGTTATTTTCTCAATATTACGAGATAAGGGGTCTACATTTTCTTTTTATATGGTGAATGTAAGACATTTCCGTAAAACACTGATCCACATTTTTCATAATTTTCTGACATTTTAGAGTCCAAACAACTAATCCATTAATCAACAAAATAAGTGACTATAAAAACAATCGTTAGTTGCAGCCCTAACTTGAACACATGTTTCAGAAGATACTGAACATTGATACCCATCCCTGTTAGGGTTTATTTAGAAACTATCTGGCCACTGAGCTGGACTCGCAGTCTTAATTTCATGACTAAAATACGTTGAGACTCAGGTTGTATTATAAAACAGAACTTTTAGAACAGCCGATTCCCTCTGACTCCTTGGGGTTGTTTGGTGACTGCAGTGACAGTCATATTGACTCCACAGACTCGTGTTAATGAGTCGGTCTGACGCGACCTGACAGCTCCAGAGTTTCTCACTCATCTTTCCGCGTCCCCGAACGCAGCGCACTCATCGCTGATGTCTAAACATTACGTCAGCGTCCCATCTAAAAAAAGATTATGAAGTGCAGTTGGAGGCTGAAAAATTACAGCAGTGCCGGTGTTCCCGTTTGGCTCTCTTTTAACTCTCCGGGGGGGGTGATCAAGGGGTGAGCGCTAGCTGCGAGCTACATGGCCTCCTCCACACAGCCGGCAGCGGACTGCTGCAGTCCCCCTCCTGCTGCGAGAGCCAACAGCCGGCAAACACTCGCAGCTAAAAAACACACGAGAGATACACAGCTCAGGTTGAAGAAGTCAAACTGCTACACCCGATGAACTAACAATCTACTAAAACCTGTTCTGGTTTCCGTTTGTCAGTTTTCATAAGCACATTTTGACATTGACTTTTAATTCAACGGTAATCATTCTGAAAACACTAATTGATTAGTTGTCAACTGTTAAATTCATCACCAACTATTTTGTTTGTGTGCGTGATTTCTCTCTGGGAGCCATCACCTTATCGTGGTGGAGAGGTTTGTGTGTCCCTATGAACCTGAGGGCTGTGCTGTCTGGAGCCTGGTGCTCCTGGTAGGGGCCTCCATGGCAAAGAGGTTACAGGCGGAGGCCAGACAGAGAATGCTTCAAAAACCCTACGAATCAACGAGGAAGGGGTGGAGCTACCGTGCCTGGAGAAAGCCCGGGGCCCCCTGTCTGGCACAGCCCGGCCGGGCACAGCCCGAAGAAGCAACGTGGCAACCCCCCCTCTCCATCACATGGGCCCCAATACCTGTGGGAGGAACCGCTGGAGTCGGGTGCGCTGCCACATGGGGTGGCGGTGAAGATCAGGGGCCTCGAAGGACCAGACCCAGCCAGCAGACGCTGGCTCTGGGGACGTGGAACGTCAAGGCCTCGGGGAAGACCCAGGACTAGGTCCACCCTGGCCTTGGATGGATGGATGGATGGATGGATGGATGGATGGATGGATGGATGGATGGATTTATGACAAATTATTTTGATAATCAATTAACAGGTTTGAGTCATTTTTAAGAAAGATAAAAGTCAGAAATCTCTGATGTCAGCTTCCTAAATGTGAACATGTTCTATTGTCTTCTCTCCTCTGTGACAGTAAACTGAAGATCTTTGAGTTGTGGACAAAACAAGACATTTGAGGACGTCATCTTGGGCTTTTTGGGAAACTCTGATCCACATTTTTCACCATTTTCTGACATTTTATTTCATTGATTAATCCAGAAAATAATTCACAGATTAAGCAAAAATAAAAAAGAATCATTAGTTGCGGAACTAGATGACATACTGTCAAAGCAAGCTAAAGATGAGTTCAGCTGAGGTCCAATTTAACTCACCTTGTGTTTTTAGACAAATACTTTGATGGAAATACATAAATAAGAAGAAATAAATGCATTTTCCGGGGGTTCTTGGGGGGGAAAGGAGGCCGAGATCCTCCCAGCCTGTCTCAACTAGAAATTGAAGTCATCCTTTGGGAAGGACTTCATTCGTCCGTACATTTAAATATCATTAAAATAACATTGAAATCCTTCTTCGGTAACCACACTTGCAGTCCAATCTAGCCCATAATGAAAGGGTCATTTATTGTTCTCATTTCAAGCAGAGCTTTGATATCATTTTATTGAATATCTCGAGCGGAAAATCTCTTTTATTGCTGCCTAAAGCGCTCGTGTCCCGCAGAGCCCCAATATCAGCGAGCACAAACCACAGGGGGAGACGAAGGCGTGATGAATATCTCTCTGCTAATATCTGGGCCAGTTTGAATGCCACATCTGGGCAGTGTGGAGATGAAAGATTCAAACAACAATAAACAGGACAGTGATTTAAACCTGCTTTACGTCAGCATCTGGGGGTTTCAATCAGGAGCACACGCAGGATGAAGGAGCAGCTCCAGGGAAACTACGCTCTCAGAAAATATGTTATCATTTATTCATTACAGATGTGTGACTGCAGGACGGCTGCTCGGCCCAGAGGGCCGCTATGATAATAATGAGGTAAGATACCGATGTGATATAAAATGAGACAAAAGATTTTCAATGAAATGCGGAAAAGAAGTAGAAGTACTTCAACATTTTTGGTAAATATGTTTGTTTGAACATTGGTATTAATTTAATCTTTGTGCAATCAGCTCAGACATACATTTACAATATATGCCAGACTTTACTCCCATAAATGATAGTAAAACAGGCCTTCACTCTTCGTTTCAGGCTTCCCACCAGATGTTGAAACCTGGCTGCATGGATTTGCTCCCATTAAGACACAGAGTGTCTGAATTAATGGCAAGTTTATTTTTTTTATTCAAATTTGTATTAGAAACACATTGGTGTACATAATACAGCACAACAAATATGCATATTTTTCTGATTTAAAGAAAAAATTAAATTCATAAATTAATAATATATACAAAGAAAAGAATGGAATGACATACTTAAACATAATTGAAAATCCAGAGAAAATAAAAGAGAAGAAGAAAAAGGAACTTTATACAAGTGGACACAATAATTAAAATAGTGGAAAAAAAATAATCAGTTAGTATGAAAGAAAGACAAGCTGAAAATATGTACTAGGACATTTCCTCTCTAACTGGGAGGTTTTGGGACTGATTGGTGAGATTGCTGTGGACGAAGTACACACAGAGATACACTGGTAAGAGCCAATGAGGTTTAACCATGCATCAGCTGATTTAAATAGCTCACGGTACTGTGTTGTGTCAACAGTTAACTTCATGTAATATTGGATGTGGAGTTTTCTTTTGCGAGGTGCAAATGTTCCACCAAAACCAGTTCTTTCCTGAGACTATTTAGCAGAGCCATCGGAGCTGTGAAGAACACTATTATCTAAAATATCATTGAGTGCTGGAGCATTAAGATTCACATTCACTGGAACTAAGGGGCTTATAGACAGCCTTAGAACAAAAGAACAGTAAAGTGTGTGTCCATATTGTGGAGCTCTGTGATGTTGCAGCTGTTCGCAGAAGGACTAAAACATCCACTGTTGAATCCACAAATTTGTATTTTGAAACAACAAACCGAAAACAATGCAGCCTTTACATTTTGCGTGTTTTTCACAACATCCTTTGTACAATCTCAGCGCTACCTCTCCTCCAATCAGCTGAGCTGATACAGATCGAGATGAACCACAGCATCACCGTTAGCATCTGTGCATGCTACCACCACCGACAAGCGATTAAGTGTGTGTGGAATCGCCGTCGGCCTTACAGTGTGTATTGACGTATTTGCTATGAGAGTATCCAGCTGTGAGGAGATGAACAAACTCACCAGGGAGGCAAACTCATCCCGCCAGAAGCCTGCAGGCGGCTAACTGTCCATTAGGCTGTTCCCACTTCCTCTCGCTCTGTCAGCAGTTTCCTGTTAGATGTAGCATCTTCAATGCAGCACATCAACTCTAGTTAATACCACTGGCTGCACAGTTTTACTCCTCGTTCAATCCAAAGATATTAAAACTATCCGATTTTCCTGACTTTGGTGACAACACTGAAGATGTTTACATGCATAGCTGCAGATCCAACGTGACATCATGACTTCGCGTAAACATACACGCCACTTTCCTAAAGCCAAGTGGCGTGTTATCTGTACGCATTTTGAGCTATAGCACGTGTATGTCTACGCCGTATACAGCGGACGGCAGTCTGCAACGTCACAGCGCAAACATACACGGCACTTTCTAAAGCTACGTGGCGTGTCATCGCGAGGCTACGGTTGGGTTTAGGAAACATTACACGCGGCTTGGGTTTAGGAAAACAACAAACGTGGAAAGGAAATATCACATACGGGACACGATCCCGTCTCCTGGGTGAAAGTCCTGTGTTGTTTGACATATCCACCCCCCCGACCAACCTCCCTACGCAGATTTTCGCTCTTTCATACTACTCTCTACGGCGTCAATTCACACGCAATCGCAAGGTAATGTAAGTCAACGGAGGACAAACGGCGTTGATAAACACGCTAAAAAGCAAGTATGCGTCAATGGCCAATAATGGCAGAAGAATTGGCATGTCGATCAGAAAACGTTGCTCTGTGGCGTTCTAGAGGGAGAGACTTGGGGATTCTGCATCCTTGATTCTGATTGGCTGAGCCGGGTTCAAAGCCTTGGTAAATACTCTTAGTTATTCTTCTTTTCTTTTCTTTTGTGTTCTTTGGTTTGTTGTTTCCTTGATTTTGTTTCCGTTTTCTAGAAAACAAATCCAGAAATCAATCTTTTAATATATGACTTTTGAATAACCCACCACAAACTTTTTGGTGGTCAATTGCTAATGTAAACATTAACCTGGTGCATTATAAAAAAAATATTTGAAGGGTCACTTCTTCCTTTTACAATTTACAGCAGAAGTTCTCTGAGAATCTCTTTTATAATCCAAGAAAAAATGGATATTGTACTGAAATGTCCCAAACGTAATGGATATTAAACTGGAAATGTAATGGAATCGGGACCTTGTGAATCAGAATCAAATCGATTGAGGAAATCATCGGCGATACCCGGGCCTACAAGCTACATGTAGCAGAGAGTGGCCTCTCGTGGCGCATTGCTTCATTTTATCCTTTAATTTGGAGGACTCGTTGGAAATCTGCATATCTGGTATTGCCTAAAGGCAGAAGTGGGTGAGAGTCAGCACATTTGCACCCCCATGAAGGCGCAATGACCCGATTTAAATGGATTTACATTTAATAATTGGTACACTTACAACTCAGCACTGTACAACAACGTGTGCTTTGTGTGTGAAACTCAGTTTTGCTGAGGTGTGACCTAGGTAATGAAAAAAACTTATTAAATCAGCCTAAAAGAGTAAATGAGATAACGTTGGATTCACCGTCTCCATGTTTATGGTCGGTCATGTGTAAATTCGCTCTCAACCCACTGAAGGTTTTTATTTGTCAGAAACCGTGTAGGAAACACTCCTCAGACGTCCTTTGGTTCTCTCCCTCGCCCGCTGCTGCTGTAAAAAGGTTGATAGATAGCGTGATGTTCAGGCTTTCGCAGGTGTTTCCAGTGTGGCGACGCGCCGACCCGGCCGCCCCGCCCGGTGACAGAGGCGCGTGATCGATGCTTTAATGAAACTTTTATCACTCCACTCTGTGGGATGGCTTAACGACGCTTTGCCTCTAATGTCTGCTCCTAAATCACTGCCATCAGAGAGGACTGAGCCACAGGGGACAACCGAGAACCAAGAGCCCACACACACACACACACACACACACTACCGTGTACATACTGTACTATGTTTTAAACAAGTATTGACAATAGGGCTGGGTATCGCCAATAATTTCCCAAAAGCGATATCAATTATGTTAAGGAAATTACGGTTCCAATACACCAATTTAGCTTGATATAAAAGAGATTCTCAGAGAACTTCTGCTGTAAATTCAAGCAGGAAGAACCCTCAAATATTGTTTTTTATATTTAATCAGATTAATATTTATACATTTATTATAATCACTCCAACAAAAGTCGATTTGACTGTAATTGGAGAATTGATTATTTTAACGCAGCTCTAATTAACAAGCTGAAGAGACATAGAGTAGAGGAGGAAGCCCTGACCTGAAAGATGAGACACTGGCTGTTAGTTTAAAGGTCTGAAACAATGTGTCCTAAAAAGTCTTGGTGGACAGTTGAGCGTAAAAGCATACCATAGTCCTAGTTGATGCGAACTGTTGATGCTCCTTACGAAGCCGCTGTGGACAGGAAGTCATTACCCTCCATCAATTCTAAATGCAGCTTACATCAGCTGAACACCCATAAATATGCCAGTACCCAGTTGATGTGACAGCCCGGGAACTGCTCTGTGTACAGTTCGGGATTATGAATCTGTTACACCAACAATAAATGGCTCTAACTGTAAACAACTCGACACATTTTCATCTACTCAGCCTTGTGTGTCAGCCAAACACATATCCTCTTACTCTGACAGAGAGTGAATGGCAGACGGGGAAAGCCTGAGCGCCACTGAATGAGACACACAAATCCTATTATGTGTGTGTGTGTGTGTGTGTGTGTGTGTGTGTGTGTGTGTGTGTGTGTGTGTGTGTGTGTGTGTGTGTGTGTGTGTGTGTGTGTGTGTCAACTCGCCTCTGTAAGCAGGGAGAACATTGCAAAGCCATTCACGATCACTTATGCCGATTTACTTCAGTCCATCTGTGTTGACTCTTAAATGGAAGGGTTGCATTACGACCGCAGACTATGACATGTACAACAAAACCAGAGTCTGAAAGGAAATGAGAAATAGACTATGAAATAAATAAACTAAAGCTGCTCCTCTTCTCTGCTTTGGATGTAACTTATTTAGGTTGGTATGATATTGTACGAAAAAGCCGGTCACCTGACGACTGATCACAACGACAGTGAAGTTTGCAGTTAGGGGTCTTCACAGTTCATTTTAGCTGAGAAAAGGTGACCGTGAGCTGGCTACAGAGCACCGTGAGGTTCCGGTCTTTTAAGTGGCCGCTGCAGTTGAGTTTAGCCGACAAAAGGTGAGCGTCATGCCTTTACGACCGTTAAGTTCAGACCCCCAAAAACAAAGTTGTGGTTTGGGTTTAAAACACCGCTCACCTTGGGTAGTACTCCCAGGACATGAACAGCTGTTTCCTGTGTGCTGCTGACAGTAATACATATGTGGAATGATTTACAGTGCATTACTTATCGTAGCTTTATGCACGAATGGGTCATAACAACAGCCTGCGTAGAAGCATGGACACCCCTGTGGCCCTTCACCCCAGAATGAAAAAACTTCATGCGACTACAAAAGCACACGATATTTTAACCAAAAGTGTGCATTCAACTTTGTGTGTTTGTGCCCTCCCCCCCCGTTTCTACATGACAATAAACCCATGCACAAAGCCAGCTCCATAAATGTGTTTCCCAGTATGTAGACATACTTTTGGTAATGTAACGTATAAAGTCTCTCATTTCAGTTCAGAGAAATGACAACAAAATGTCTGTGTGTGTGTGTGTGTGTGTGTGTGTGTGTGTGTGTGTGTGTGTGTGTGTGTGTGTGTGTGTGTGTGTGTGTGTGTGTGTGTGTGTGTGTGTGTCATTATTGCAGCTGACAAGTTCATTTGTTTCTCTGTTAGATAGTTCAGTTCATTTTTCACACTTTGTTTCTCCACAGAACATTGCGGTGAGTCTAATTTAGAGAGTCAACAGGCATCATTTGTCATGAGTAGGGAGGTATTGAATTACGTTGCAGAAACACAGCAACATTTGTTGTCTAACAGCCACGATGCCTGCAAGCCTCCCATTTTCTGAAATATCTCCCACAAGCAGCAATCCCAGTCTAATCCTATTTTAAAAAAAGGCCTCGGGCCACTCTGAGCTGAGGAAGTTCAGGTTAGTTACTTCCCAAATGGCACTCTGTACTTAATATTTCCAACATGGTGACACATCTGTAGGCTGTGACAGTCTCTGTATTTGTGTGAAGGGCCTTCTCAGTGTGTGTTTGAGGCTGAGCTGGACTAAATATTTCATCTGGCCTGACAGTGAGGACTGAGGCACACCGATGACGAAGCCAGCAGCCCTCATCCTTCAAGCACGCTCGCTGTTTCATCCTCGCATCCATCGCCCTCCTGTCCCGACCTTACCCTGACAAATATACGCCTTCCCGAGAAATTCCTCCATCTTTAACCCGCCGTCTCTCTTTATCAATCCGCAATCCTCACCGTCTGCACTTCCCTCGGCCCTCGATCTCTTTCACGCCCATCCATCTCCTCTCTCGCTGCTATCTTCCTTTAGCTCGAAGCCACACGGGGGTTTGGTAACGCAGGGAAGACGCAGTGGAGCGTGACGGTCTACAAATAACAGAGACACAAGCCTCTGTGGCGACCAGGAGATGTCACAGTAGGACAAACAGAAGCAAAGTTTTTAACAGGCTAAAGGACAAAGTATGCTTCCAGGACATTGATGTTTCATTCTGAACAACCTAAAGTTAAGATAAGATAATTAATAACTAATACCAATGTCAATAAAAAGTAACTCAGGTACAGTAATACAAGCATGGAAGTACATAGCCGGGGTAAGCCAGACAAGCCGGACATAGCTAAAGTTACACGCTGAAAATGGCAAGTTTATCGGTGTTTAAAGCCCCCAAAGTCTCCTTCCAGGCAGCGCTGCATGGAAGGAACTAGGATTAGGCAGTGGTTATGGTTATGGTTATGGTTAAGGTTAGGGTTAGGTGCCTTGAAGTCAACGGTCACAGCGCTGCCTGGAAGGAGACGTTGGGGGCTTAAAACACCATCGAGCAAATGGCAAGTTTTGACGAAAATTTGGGCCAAGATTATTGAGAGACATCCGACATCCGGAGCCACTGGCTCTCATCTTGCTAAAGTTTTGATGAAAATTTGGGTTGTGCAACAAGTCAGGTCTGCTTGGTTCTTTCGGGGAATGATTGTAAAGATTAACAAAGAATATGTTTAGGGCATTTCCTCTCTAACTGGGAGGTTTTGGGACTGACTGGTGAGATTGCTGTGGACGAAGTACACACAGAGATACACTGGTAAGAGCCAATGAGGTTTAACCATGCATCAGCTCATTTAAATAGCTCACAGTACTGGATTGTGTCAACAGTTAACTTCATGTAATATTGGATGTGGTGTTTTCATTTGCGGGGTGCAAATGTTCCACCAAAACCAGTTCCTTCCTGAGACTATTTAGCAGAGCCACCGGAGCTTAGCACCATGTATCCATGTATCAGCTCATTTAAATAGCTCACGGTAGACTGTAGCTCTGAGACTATTTAGCAGAGCTACTGTCAGTGTGTCCGGAGCTTAGCTGACTGTGATTGGTTTAAAGAAATGCAAAGTGCATCTGTGGTGTAGCCAGACCTTACTCTGTAGCCGCTGCGGAGATAGTTGTGACAATGTGAGACTAGATTGGGGTTGACTGCGATGCGAGAGATCCTTAGAGGAAACAATAGAGCTCTGAATGAGGGCTACTTGAGGCCATTGAGTACTTTGGAGAGTCTCTCTTTGTGTAACCTAAAACCAAACAGCCGCAACTTAATCACAGCTCCTCTTTCCCGTTCAAAGGCCCATATTGTGGGACAGATAGGACGCCGGCCAATTAGGCCTGACCTCCCATCGAGGGAGCCACAAGGAGCCGTCTCTTCTGGCAGCGAGTCATTGTGGCTGGACTGAGAGCAGACAGCAGCTGGCACAGAGAGACAGATGGGAGGCACACGCACAAATAAACAGTTGTTCAAGATCAACACGACTGCAGAGTAGCTCACTAAATATTGTGATCAGTTCTTAAGCACGATTACTTTTACTCAGTTGTAGCTAACAAAGCTACCAACAGGAAGTCCAGAGAGTCTCCCCAACATTAAAGGGGAACTATGCCATTTTTTAGCTTAATTTACCTTAACTGAACAGCTTCAGAGTCATTGGAATGGTTATATGACTATTTTTCAGGTTGAATGGTGGTCTTCTCGCTCCCCCCCTAGCGCCTGTGAGCTGAAAAACCACACTTGCAACTTTGGGCCGGCGAGCCGGCGGCCTCAGCGTCAGGAAGTATGGCGTGATATCAGGTCTCGCAATGTAACAAATTGCTTTACAGCTCTGCGCACATCCAGGAACTGGCTAGCTATAAAAACAAGGTAGCGATGGAGTTTTTCACACTATTGTCATGGCTGGGCCGGCAAAAAAGAAGCAGAAAGCTAGGAAAGCATTGTCGGAGGAACAGAGAAAGAGGAAACGGCAGACTGACCGAGAGAGGAGTCAGACGCAAGTAAACATAGGAGCTGCCAAATATCTATTCTGAATTGCCCAAACTGCATAGAGCCCCTATAAGATGGCTGAAAGTAGGGATGTAACGATACACTCAAGTCCCGATTCAATACGGCTCACAATTTTAGGTTTATATAGCAGTGTGTACTCGCTACAGTTTGCATAAGTAGATTGATTAATTTTAAATTTTGTTGGGATTTCCAATATTATCGTATTTTATGGCCAGAGGTGTCAAGTAACGAAGTACAAATACTTCGTTAATTCAATTCAATTTCATTTATAGTGTCAAATCATAACAGCAATTATCTCAGGACACTTTACAGATATATATATCATTTACAAGGACCCAACAATTCCAGTGATTCCCCCAATCACATGAATGCGTAAGTGCGACAGTGGCAAGGAAAAACCTTTTAGGAAGAAACCTCAGACAGACCCAGGCTCTTGGTAGGCGGTGTCTGAAGGTTACCTTACTTAAGTAGAAATTTTGGGTATCTATACTTTACTGGAGTAATTATTTTACAGCAGACTTTTTACTTCTACTCCTTACATTTTCACGCAATTATCTGTACTTTCTGCTCATTTTAAAAATAACCTCGTTACTCCTATTTCAGTTCGGCTTGTTTTCATTCCGGCTTGTCATCGTTCAAAAAAACCTTCCAGATAAATCGCGCCATCCTGATAGAGTGAATGTGATTGTGGTTGGATGAGAAGTATAAACATATACCATTCCGACACCCTATTGGTTTGTAGGCGATCCATCGCACCTCCACGGACCCGGAGCTAATACGGCACCGGTGCCTTAACGACCGTTATCTACCGGACCGAATAGCAACGCGGATTTCGGTGCCTTATTTAGGTGCCACTTAAATACCTGCGCTTCTCTCTGATGCTCCGAAAACGGACGTTAGAGGGAACTGAAACATCGCCGCACGGGACGCTAGTTAACACTACACTTGACAGCAGGTAACATTAGCCTACCGTTAGCTAGTTAACACTACACTCGACAGCAGGTAACGTTAGCCTACCGTTAGCTAGTTAACACTACAATCGACAGCAGGTAACGATAGCCTACCGTTAGCTAGTTAACACTACACTTGACAGCAGGTAACATTAGCCTACCGTTAGCTAGTTAACACTACACTCGACAGCAGGTAACGTTAGCCTACCGTTAGCTAGTTAACACTACAATCGACAGCAGGTAACGATAGCCTACCGTTAGCTAGTTAACACTACACTTGACAGCAGGCATTGTTAGCCTACTGTTAGCTAGTTAACACTACACTCGACAGCAGGTAACGTTAGCCTACCGTTAGCTAGCAGCTGGAGTAAACACGGTTAAAATGCTGACAGCCCTTCTGAGTTTGCAGGTATGATTTTAATATAACATTATTATAGTCATATGGCCTTTAGAAAAATGTTTTTTGTGGAGGTGGGATAGTGACCTATTATAGGCCCCTTTGGGGTGGGCTAAGCTTTTATCCTTAATGGCATTTTTTCCCCTTACATTACTTTTACTTTTATACTTTAAGTAGTTTTGAAACCAGTACTTTTACACTTTTACTTGAGTAAAAAGCTTGAGTGGATACTTCAACTTCTACAGAAGTCTTTTCAAACCCTAGTATCTGTACTTCTACTTGAGTAATGAATTGAGAAAGTAAATACTTTTGACACCTCTGTTTAGGGCTGTCCTAAACTAAAGACGTTCTTAGCTGACTAATGAATAATTTTGTCGACTAATCGATTAGTTGAGTTAAACGACAGATCTGGGAAACTTTCTCAACAAAAAAATCATGCAAAAGCACCACTTTTAATCTTGGGTTTAACAGAGATGTGCTCAGAAGTTTACGATGAATGATAAAAGTACTAGTCGACTAAAAGGGGGCAGCCCTATTGCATTTATATTTTATATATATTATATCGTATCCCTAGATATTAACTTTGCACTATTTTATGTCTTAGATTCCCATTTTTTTTAACCTGCATGATTTTATTTTTATACATGAAATATTTTATTTCTGCTGCTGCAGGAAATGCATGCTGGGATGCAGGAACCAGCATTGCGTGATCGGCCAATGATGTGTGCGTGTAATGCTTTTCGTCCATGTCCAGGTCCCACTAACAGACACTCGCACGCCATGTAAGACATTCAGAGTGGTACCACTGTCACATCCTGGCATCTAATTGGCTGTGCCACAGTGCCAATCAAGCCTTAATGAATAATTAGGACCAATTACAAACGATTACATCATCCGCTAGGTCGGCTTTCAGACTTGGACGGCAGCCAAGGCATCGTCACCGCTCATCACAAAGCTCCTTTCTTTTTCCCCTTCTTCCCTTTTATACTCTGTTC
>NC_053114.1:43523327-43533327 GCF_010015445.1 Perca fluviatilis | reverse complement strand
TTCCTAAGGTTCTGAAATGCAATCATTTTAAAACATTTTTACCAAGAGGCGTGAGCCCATGGTTTGGCCCCTCAAAAACGGAAATGCCCTGAGGCTGCAGTGGCCTGGATGCCCCGTCCACACCGCCCTGTTTCTCTGCCTCTTTTTCGGTCAATATTTTGTCTTATCTTATCGGGCAACATCGAGGGAAATGCTGCGCACATAACCAGCGGTGTGTTTGATTTCATAATCGCCAACTATTTTGATAATCGAAGCAAATTTTCATGCGAAAAAGGCAGAAAAGGCTGTTTTCAGCCCCATATATGGAGATTTCCTGCTCTTTTCCCTTTTGTATCATGTTAAACTGAATATCCTTTGGGGTTTTGGACAAATCAAGACATTGAAAGACATCACCTTGGACTTTCAGAAACTGGGATCGACATTATTTTTTTCATAGACCAGACGATTAATCCAGAAAATAATCAGCAGATTCATTTGTCAATGAAGATAACTGTTAGTCGCAGCCTTAATAGAATTCTGCACGGTGGCTTTAACATGGACAAATGTGCTTTCTAAAGTTTAATTGCAATCCACACATGCAATTCTGATGTTAGGAGGTTAGGAGCTGACTGTAGTGCTGGAGGAGAAGTTAGAGAGATCACGCAGAGCGTTGGGCTCCTCTGGGGAGCCCCGACATCCAGGGCACACGTCAGAGGAACCTTCAGAGGAACCTCGCCCGCCCGCCGAGAGCAGCTAAACTCATGTTTATCATCAAATTATTTAGCATGGTATAATTAATTTACCAAATCATCTATAACCTCTAGGCATGCCAGTGTAAGTCATTTACACCTGCAATACACACACACACACTTACAATGGTTACCATAGCTACGCAGTGTAATGAAGAGTTTCACAAATAAGGTATTGCAGCCAAGGCCCCAGAAAGACATGGTTGTGTGTGTGAGTGAGTGTGCCTCTGTGTGTGCCTCTGTGTGTGTGTGTGATTACTGCAGAGAGGCTGTCTTTGCTGTAATGCAGCACTGCAGCCCAACTCACACCACGCTGCAGGTCACAGAGACAGAGCGCTCCCTTGAAAATACTGCAACACACACACACACACACACACGCACATGCACACGCACACGCACACGCACACTTCACGTGACCCTCACTGACATAATGCATCTAAACCATACAATGATATAGGTTGTTTATTCCTCCACACTTATACGACCCACAGGAGCGTTTTATATCCTCATATCTAAACCAGAGAGCGTACCAATCACGGTCGTTAGCGTTGTGAACCGGTCACAGTTTGGTCGTTAGGTTTAGGCTCCAAAACTACTTAGTTAAGTTTAGAAAAAGATGGTGGTTTGGGTTAAAATCAGGACTTTTTTTCGGGGAGGACAGTCTCATGTATTTAGGAATGTTTGTTATTAAGTATTGTGTCTCTCTCACACACACACACACACACACACACACACACACACACACACACACACACAAGTGCATGGCAATATCTTTGTGGGGACCCGTCATTGACATAATGCATTCCCTAGCCCCTTACCCTAACCTTAACCATCACAACTAAATGCCTAACCTTAACCCTTACCCTAACCTTAACCATCACAACTAAATGCCTAACCTTAACCCTTACCTAACCTTAACCATCACAACTAAATGCCTAACCTTAACCCTTACCCTAACCTTAACCATCACAACTAAATGCCTAACCTTAACCCTTACCTTAACCTTAACCATCACAACTAAATGCCTAACCTTAACCCTTACCCTAACCTTAACCATCACAACTAAATGCCTAACCTTAACCCTTACCTAACCTTAACCATCACAACTAAATGCCTAACCTTAACCCTACCCTAACCATCACAACTAAATGCCTAACCTAACCCTACCCTAACCTTAACCATCACAACTAAATCCTAACCTAACCCCTACCCTAACCATACAACTAAATCCTAACCTTAACCCTACCCAACCATCACAACTAAATCCTAACCTTAACCCTACCCTAACCTTAACATCACAACTAAATCCAACCTTAACCCTTACCTAACCATCACAACTAAATGCCTAACCTTAACCCTTACCTAACCATCACAACTAAATGCCTAACCTTAACCCTTACACTAACCTTAACCATCACAACTAAATGCCTAACCTTAACCCTTACCCTAACCATCACAACTAAATGCCTAACCTTAACCCTTACCCTAACCATCACAACTAAATGCCTAACCTTAACCTTAACCCTTACCCTCACCCTAACCATAACCTAATTCTATCCCTAATCCTAAAACCAAGTCTTAACCCTCAAACAGCCCTTTAAACTTGTGGGGTCCAGCAGTTTGGCCCCACAAAGCTATTGGGACCCCACAAGTATACTGGACTCCCGGTTTTTGGACCCCACAAATATAGTTAAACAAGAACACACGCACACACACACACACATGCGCACACACACACACACACACACACACACACACACACACACACACACACACGCCTGGGAGCAGTGGTACCTGCCAGCAATACCAGTAAAGTGAGTATAATGGCGTTTCACACGCCCTGCCCCTCCCCCCGCCTCTTAATCTCATTATGCCACATGATTGGATGTTACACTGAGGCTGCGGGCTCGAGGCGACGCAGCTCATCTGCACACGCTGCGGCTGAAGGGCCATCTGTGTGGACTGAACCCCTATTCTGAGGCAGGAAGGGGTTCTTCCAGAGCCCGCCAGACCATCTGGGAGTGCCACACCGTGTGAGCGGCCCGCTGGTGCAAACGGACATGTGAACAGCACAGGCTATTCGTACATATTACTATGAAAAAGCAATGCACTGTAATTGATGCATGCACCACATTGACTTCCGCTATACGAGAAGACTTTCGTTCCTCGGGAGTGTTTTAGCCTAACCCAAGCCACGGTCTTTTTCCTAAACGTAACTAGTGGTTTTGGTGCCTAAACTGAGCTGCAGTCGCCCGTAATGCTCACTTTTTGTCAGCTAAACTCAACTGCCACGGCCTCTGAAAAGACCCTCATCTGTCGGAGCCCTGTACTTGGCTCACAGTCACATTCTGTCAGCTAAACTCAACTAGCAAGTGTGGCCGGGTTAGCTCAGTTGGCCGAGCAGGCCGCGGGTTTGACTCCGTCCTGCGGCCCTTTGCTGCATGTCATTCCCCCGTCTCTCTCTCTCCCCTTTCATATCTTCATCTCTCCTTTGAAAATAAAGGCCTAAAATGCCCCAAAAATTATCTTTAAACTCAACCAGCAACTGCCGCTGATACGACCAACAGCTCACGGAGCTGTATAGCTTTGCAGCCAGCGTCACGTGACCAAGCCGGCAGGAACCAGTTCACAAGAACGCGTTAAACAGCAAAAGGTGGAACGAGCTGATGAGCAAATAGAGAAAAACCTCATCAAGGTTTCGAATTGAACCGGACTTTCCATTCGCCGTGAAATTCCCCCCCCCCCCAAAAAAAAACAACAACAAAAAAAGCCCTCGGCCATCCCATCGTGCATTAGTCAGGGGTTTTAGTGGACGGAGGAAGAAAGGGGAGTTTATTTATCTAATGTGAGATACCAGAAATTCCATATTGCTACGAAATGAAGTGAGGGTAGAGCGTGGGCACGGGGCCGGATCAGGGAGAGGGAAGGAAAGCAGCTCTTCAGATGGTAATTTCCTCTGCTTCACTCCTGGACGCTGTAAGTGCTGACTGAGGGGAAAAAAAGTCCAGATTGCTTTTGGAAAGGCATGAAAGAGGGTTTTTTGAGAAAGAGAGAGAGAGAGAGAGAGAGAGAGAGAGAGAGAGAGAGAGAGAGAGAGAGAGAGAAGGGGGGATTTATGCTCAATTTCATTAAGTTTTTGGCTTGGGGAAGAGGGCTGCGGGACCATAAGGGGCTTATCTGGAGCCATAACCCATTCCCGTTTGATTACCGGCTATTGATTGAGGCATTAAATTGGTCTCTGTTGAATAGGGCAGCGTGTGAAGACGTGCTGGCCGGGGCTATCAGACCTAACAGGAGGTGAAGAAGAGATGGCGGACAAACAGCCCTCAGCCACAGTGGCTGAGCAGCTCTATGTGAGATCACTGTGTAAAGTGTTAGAAACCTACAAGTTCGAGCAACGCTGGAGCCTTGGGCGGCTTTCACACCTAACCCGTTTGGTGCAGCGTAAACGACCTCTGGTGTGCGTTTAGTTCGGTTCATTTGGCGACCGCTGTAAGGGCACATTCAGAGCGGGAAAAGCAATTTGTCGCAGGGTTGTGCGGTGGTGGGAGTGTCACTTCCAGTGGCTCATTTGTGGAACTTCCTGTTGTGTTCTTCACCCCCCCCCCCCCCCAAAATATAGCACACGTAGACGTTATTAGGGCTTTAACTAATGATTTTTTTCACTCACGATTATTTGGTCTATTTTTTGGATGAATGGATTAGCTGTTTGGTCAATAAAATGTCAGAAAATGGTGATCAGTGTTTGCCACAGTCCAAGATGACTCCACAGAGGAGAGAAGAAACTAGAACATATTTATATTTAAGAAGCTGGAATCAGACAAGTTTTTACTTATTTGGATAAAAAAAACGGACTCAAACAGATTCATCGTTTATCAAAATAGTTGGTGATTACTCTTTGCATCTCTAGACTTACATTTCCAAACAGCTCCTTTCCGCTTTATGTACCAGATGTGCAGCCATTACTGTAAATCAGTAATAAATAGCTGGACTTCTGCACTGGCAGCATCTGCTGACAGCTATCAGCTGACCACTGCTCTGGCTGCAGGGTCGGTGTTCAGCATCTCCATCTTAACAGGTGTTTGAAATCGGGCTGGTTAAGTGTTGATGATTGGGCGCGATGGAGCCTGGTGGCGCTGCTGCTGCCCAGTGGAATCTCCAGACCTCTGATCCATACAGACGTCATCAACAAGGCATCACACGCACGCCTAGTGTGCTGAAGGCAGGCGGAGCCATCGCAGCGGGTGGCAACACGGTCCCACGCGTACACATGAACGTGATCGACGTCATCGGTGCAGACACGTGCTACGCATTCACTGCTACCAACGGAACAATCACCAGCGCTCGCATGGCGATTACCAAGCTGTGCACGCAGGATGCAGGAGTTGATTAAAGCTCTACCTACCACATAATAAACAGTAATTGACTGGGGATTTATTCAGGACACGAGCCTGTACATACAGCAGAGGTAATGGAGCTAGGAGAGTAGGGCAGAGGGGTCCCCAGAGACAACACTCCTTCGCTAACAGACATCAAGAGAGGTAGGAAGGACAGAGGGAAGAAGAGGAGACAAGGAGGTGAAGACTGTTGAGTAAAGCAGACACTGAAGAGCTGACAGGAAATGAGGGAAGACAGAGATGGGAAGTGCTATGCATTAAAAGGTCCTCTGGACGTTGCTGTTACACCACCAGGGTTCCCCTTTAAAAAAAAAAAATCTAATCGGGCGCCCGGTTAGCTCAGTTGTAGATTAGGTTTACTCCTCGACGCAGCGGGCCCGGGTTCGAATCCGACCTGCGGCCCTTTGCTGCATGTCATTCCCCTCTCTCTCCCCTTTCATGTCTTCTGCTGTCCTATCAAAATAAAGGCTGAAAATGGCCAAAAAATAATCTAAATTACTCTAATCAGGCCTACTTCAGGCTCATTTTAAACTGAGCAGCCTTTTCTGTGACCTTGTGGCGTTATCGGTAGCGCCTCTGACTCCAGATCAGAAGGTTGCGTGTTCGAATCACGTCGGGGTCAATTATTTGATTGCATAATAAAATCGTAATAGTAATAGTAATTGTAATAGTAAAACAAACTGACGATTTGTGGCGGAGGTAGAGCGGTTGTCTACTGATCGGAAGGTCTGCGGTTCCATCTCCTGCACTCTACACATCCAAGTGTCCTTGGGCAAGAACACGAAATTGCAGTCGGTGCGTTAATGTCTATCTGACAAGCAGCTGGCACCTTGTGTGACAGCCTCGGCCCCCCTTGAAGGAAGGGGGGGAGAAAGGAGTATATAAAGTTTTTTGCGAGAAAAAAAAAAAGATGGTAAGACCAAAAAAGAGCTATATAATTTATATGCAGGCCATTTATCGTTTTACGTGGGAAACAATTGGTACTGGCACATATTCAATATTAAATGACTCATGGAGAAAAAAAAGAGTTGGCATCCATGGGACTTCCATTAGGACATAAGTAATTTGAACACACACACACACACACACACACACAAAAAAAAAAAAAAAAAAAAAAAAAAAAAAAAAAAAAAAAAAAAAAAAAAAAAAAAAAAAAAAAAAAAAAAAAAAAAAAAAGGGGGGGGGGGTTGGGTTGTTGTAGAAAAAAAAAAAAAAAAAAAAAAAACACACACACACACACACACAATAGGAGGGGGGGGAAGGGTTGGTTCTGGGTTCCGCCCTCCTAAGTAATTCGCTCAATTTTCATTTCCCTTCAGTACTCCGTCTGGGTTTGCGGTATATTCTTAGGTTTTGTCCGATCAAATTTTAACAGGTCCAATCAGCGAACAGAGGGAGTGGCTGAGGACAATGACGTTGAGGTTTGGTGCGGCGGAGAAAAGACGCGGTCCGTTGTGGCAACGCTGCCGAATATCCAGAAGTTAAAGCCCGAGAAAGACCAATCTTTGCTGAGTTGTGTTGGGGGCCATGATGTCGTGGCCCTCCTCCCCACGGGGTTCGGGAACAGTTTGATTTCCCAGCTCGCTCCGTTAGCGGTGAAGGAGTTGGCTAAGGCTAACGCTAGCTATGCTAAGCCGATAGTTGGTGTCATCTCCTTTCTTGTTAGCCTGGTCCTACCAGACAGTACGTAGGAGGGCGGAGCCAGGCTACCAGAGTGGCTCTGGGCAGATCCAATAGTTTTAAACTTTGACTTCAAGGAAGTTAATACTTGTCAATGGAGAGTGGCCAGACTCTCTGAACAAATGAAATGGACCAGAGTCTGGTAGGACCAGGCTAATGGACCAGAGTCTGGTAGGACCAGGTTAGTGTACCAGAGTCTGGTAGGACCAGGCTAATGGACCAGAGTCTGGTAGGACCAGGCTAGTGTACCAGAGTCTGGTAGGACCAGGCTAATGGACCAGAGTCTGGTAGGACCAGGTTAGTGTACCAGAGTCTGGTAGGACCAGGCTAGTGTACCAGAGTCTGAGGCTAATGTACCAGTCTGGTAGGACCAGGCTAATGTACCAGAGTCTGGTAGGACCAGGCTAGGCTTCTGGGGCTCCAGCCCCAAATATTTTCCCAAAAGCCCCAAATATTTTAGGGTTTTAAAATAACTTCATTGACTTTGTGTCATTTCCTCTCAATTTGTTTGACTGGATCGGAAAATCAATGAAGCAATAGGGTTATTCCTGGGTTCATATTGTGAATATGTGTTTAAGATGAGTAATGCTGTTTACGCCTCTGTTTGCCTCTTTTTGTAGTGGCAGGAGTGAAAATGAGTCATCCTCAACATTTGTTTTGTTCTGGTTTCAGAATGATGAAGAATGTTGGAGAACAATTACATACAGTACAAACCAGGATGTCGGCTCTACAGGACGATTCTTTATTCCTCGGCAACTATCATGTCTTTCACAAATGATGTACAGATTTAGGCATTCTTGTATCAAATGCCTTGAAAAATAGTGCGAATACCTGCCGTAAATGGAGCACGCACCCAGCCTCCCACCCCCATAGGTTTGGGCTGAGCCCTGAATGTTTAAAATGTCTGGCTCCGCCCCTGCACGCAGATGCATCCCAGCACACTTCAGCTACCTGAATATTTCAGCAGCAGCAGCATGCCGAGGTGCACTGGGAGACTTGTTAGTGACTGACAGCCACAGGCAAGATGACAGCCATCTAAACTAACTCAATGCTGTGTGTCTGCGAGCCCAGGGCGACCCAGGAACAAACGAGCACTGCATGTCAAAGTGTGCGTGTGTGTGTGTGTGTGTGTGTGTGTGTGTGTGTGTGTGTGTGTGTGTGTGTGTGTGTGTGTGTGTGTGTGTGTGTGTGTGAGAGACGAGCAAAGGCTTCGGCTAATTGAATCACACTAACAGCATCTCTCCGTCGAGCCACGCGCAATAAACAATGCTTTGTTCTTCCTGTTCTCGCGCTATCAAAGATAATTTTTTATCTGGGTTGAAAAAATGTTTTCCCTTTTTTTCTTGCATCATTAATTTGCTTTACACTTCTAAGAGCAAAGTGTATTAGAGTCTGCTTTTATCCTCGCTATGGCTACTCTCAACACATCTCTCCCTGTGCTACTGTGTGGAAACAAACCTGACTTTGAATAGAAATGAAAGTAGTTTAAAAGGTTTAATATGAAACCGATTCCTAATCGATCGGTATCTTCCGTACCAAATTGCAACGCAGATTTCCGTACCTCATTTACGTGCCATTGAAATGCCTGCGCTGCCCTCTGGTGCTCCGAATCGGACGTTACAGGCAACAGAGGCATCGCTGCATGTGACTAGCTAACACTACACTTGGCAGCAAGTAAGGTTAACCTACCGTTAGCTAGTAGCTGGATTAAACACGGTAAAAATGCTTACAGCTTAACGGTGTAACATGTGGCTGTTTTTCACTGGAAAGGATTCCAACACCGGGACATCCAACAGTCTGCAGCTAAAGACACAGAAGAGACTAGCTGACCTTTAAGACAACATTGACACCGTTGGGGAACAACATCGATGGGACTAAAACAGGTTCTAACCCTCGTGTTGTCCTCCAATTTCAAAATCAGAAATATGTTGGTTTTTTTAAAATAAACATTACCCAAAAATTTGATGGATTCCATACAATGCTCTTCGCACGTACAATTCAACACGATCACTACTTTTATTGCATTTTGGATGTTTTATTCAAGTTTTAGCATTTCAAATAAATTGAAATGGTTTCAAAACTGTATTGAATACTGTATATTGAAGTCTCTGATTATCCATCAACATACGTTCCCCTAATATTACTCTAAATATTTCATAATTTCTCCTTTTTTTTAACTCAAAAATTAGGTATAATTTCCTACAAATGAGGATTATTGTCCATGAATTCCAAAAATAAGTGTAAACCTCGTGGTAATAACTTGGTGTTAGCGGTGTATGGTGGTTGGGTAACAAAAGCATAAAAACGAAAAAAAAAAAAACGACAAATGTGTTGAGGAAAGGGATATAAATGCCAAAAAAAGTGTCAAAAAGGTGTTCACCTTTTAGGAGGACGACAAGTGCACGGTCAATCGGAAGACAACACAAGGGTTAATGCTTGTTATGGTCAGCACGGTCTGGCAATGCGGTCAGCGCATGGTCGCCGCGAACCGTCTTGTCGTTGATACTGATTGAGCTCAAAGCGCTCAGACCAGCTCCAAGAACAGACTTCTTCTCTTCCATAGTTGAAATGCGGTCTATGCGACTGATTCCGCACTGTAACAAAATCTTGGTGATGCGCGGCTCGGTGATCAGACCCTCTGTGCACATTTGCCCAGGCCGTATTTGCGTCATATCGCCGTCCAGACCGCCCCGAACACGCTGAATGCACGAAGCATAAAACACGTTCTAATAAGCTCATGGTGCATTCAAGTGCACCTCAAGAAACTCAATCTGTTGTTGTAAAGCACTGCTATCCAGTGGTTCTTTTTGTTGTTTTAACAGCAATTGACTGCTAAAATAGGTTATTGCATTTTGAATAAATTGTATATATTTGACCATAGCAATAAACAAGCCGTTCTTTAATGTCGCGACATGTCGTTTTGTGCTCTCTCTTTTTTTTAAGTATCAGTACAGGCCCTGTTTGAGTACCGTTTTAACATTGGGATCAAAATAAACCCAAATGATACCCGACCCTATTACGTCCACAATGACAATACTACAAATGGACACCATTGGCAGAGCTTTGTTCAGTTTCTGTCTCTTCCCATCTCTCGACTTTTTCCTGCTAAATGTGGAAGCGTCTGTGTAAACCGGGGGGGGGTGTATTGTATCTGGCGAACATCGAGGCATTAGCCGATCTCAGAAGGATGAAAAT